>NW_011888875.1:194610-199838 GCF_000151845.1 Pteropus vampyrus
GGTGAGACCTTTTGGTAATACAACCACTGAACCTTTTTAAGTTGGGCCGACCTTCTGAATTCTATTCAACAGTGAATTTTGCTACACTGAACATCTAAGAATGGTTATGTCAGAATTATCTATGGCTCTGTCCACTTCCTGCCACCAGTTGATCATTCATTCACTCAACTGTCCCACTCAAATAGCAGGCTAGAAATTCTGTTTCCCTTTTCTGATTTAACTGTTATTTGAGGCTGAACTGCACATCATCCATTGCCTCGCTTTCATATTGCGAGAACTCCATCTATCTACTCCCCTACTGGGTCGGAAGGGGGCGGTTTGGATTCATATTTTATTATTTTAAAATGCCTCTAAGATACTATCTGATTCATTCTCATAACAATTTTGGGAGACAGGAAGGAAGCAGGTAAATGCGCATTTCACATAGTTTTTACTTAATGACACATTTAGTGCTGTTTGGTCAGAGATGAAAAATGAAGAAATTATTCATGTGGAATCTAATTTAGGATCATCACTCTTGGTGACTTTTATGACTTGCTTCTGGCAGAAATGTTGTATGTTGGAGCAAGATGAGGAATGTTCCCCTCCTTGTGTTTGAAGGTGACACCACTTACCCTCCATTAGTTGAACATGTGTTTTGAGATGTTTTTCTAACAGAAGGGACAGATTCTCATTAAGCCACTGGCATTTTCTCTTAACACGGTGATGACTGACACACATTTCTGATATCTGACTTGGGATAGGTATTTCAGCCATCACCACAAGCAGAGAAAAACAAATTGCCTGCCTGGGGATTTGAACTTTTGCTCTGGCCTCGTTAGGACGTTGTGCTAACCAACTAGGGTGGCCACAGGCATGCAATTATAAAACAGCATGAATCAAACCTGGTCTAGGGCCTGGAAATTTAACCTTTGAATATATCCATTAGCCTTGACATATCTCCATGGAAGAATGTGGCCTTTCTCTAGGGGTATATATTATGTGGTTTGCTGTTATCTTTTGTAAAAATATATTTTTCAGATTTAATAAAGATAGAAACATTAGTGAATCTTGAAATAAAATTTAGTGTTTCTATAATATTAGGTATTAATTTTTAAAAAGATATTTATAAATATGTCATTCATCGGTGACAATTGCTTTCAATAACTTCTTTTTAATAAGGGCATGCTTGAACCGCATCTGAATTTCGGTTTATTCACATATGGGAGGGAATAACATTTTAGAATTGGATTACAGATGTCAGAACACTACTCAAAGTGGAAGCTTTATAGAAATGTTGGAGCATAGGAGATACATGTAGGCATTATTTAAAAAAAAAAAATGTTCTTTGCTGTGAACATAGCCTTGCAAACTATTTTGAAAATGAAGCACTTGATTACATTATAGTTATTAAGGATTTAAAACCAGGTGAGGTTATATGACTATAAAACCATTCAAGGAAGTGAACAAGCTATGGAAATAAATGTTACATTTATAAACTGTCTTAATTTGCTTGGACTGATTTAACAAAATGCTGTAGAATAGGTGGCTTAAAACAACAGACAGCCTCCAGATGGTAAGTGTTTTAAGTTCATCCGTGAGGCACCAACAAGGACTGGAAATGCTTACTTTGCACATTGGATGGGGCCAGAGGTGCACTCGCTATCTAAGTAGTGGTGGGACTAATGGTGTAAAGTGAAGAAGAAGAAAAGGAAATGTTAAAACGGAAGGAGCTGGGAAAGGAAAGACAAAGGGGAGAGAAAGCAAGGGCGGAAGCGGTGAAGAATCCCGTGGAACGGAGGAGGACCAGGGAACTATAATCAGACCTCCGGTATTCTCAGCAACAGGAGGAGAGGGAGCGCCCCGTCCTCGGCCCTGGCTGGACCCTGTGTCAGTCCCTGGGATCACATCACACTTAGACTCTGGTTCCGTGCACCTTGCTTTAGATGGTTCCATTCTGACCTTTGACAGTGTGCTCCCCTCCCCTGAGGCAAGGAATCTGCACTGAAGGGACAGGCCCACGTGAATTCCCCATCTGGGCCCTGGGTCCCTGGAATACCCTGCCCAGGTGGCCCTTTGTGCCTCCAGGGCCCACAAAGACCACCTGGTCCATCTTCCTGAGGGCAGACAGCTGGGCGGAGGAGTTCACCGTTAGGCACGGGGACACTCCAAATGGGATCACAACTAAAGCTCTATGCTGGGTCTTCGAGGCCATTTTCGAGGCCCTGGGCAGGCAGAGTAGGTCTCAAGTGGCCCTGAGGTGTCGATGTGTTGATGGGGGACGAGAGTCCTAGGATGTCCTGACTCCATTCTGACTATAGCATCCCCAGTGAATCCCGCCTGGGCCTGAATCTAACTGGCTCTCCTGTAAATCTTCCAGATTCTTCTTTTTCTTCTTAGAAATTTCAAAAACATAAAATATTACAAGTAAAATATTTAAAAACCCAATCCCCCATACTCCTACCACCAAGAATTAACCCTGTCAATGTTTTGACATATTTGCTTCTAATCTCTTTTTCTATGTAGGTATTAAACAAAATTATGCGGTAATATATGAATATATCACCATTTCTGGGTAAATTTTAAAAATATAATTTTAAACTTAATGGAAAGTTGCAAGAATAATATAAAGAATTCCTCTATATCTTATATGCTAATAAACCAATTGCTAACATTTTACCTCAATTGTTTTATTATTTTCTCTCCCTTCCTCGCTTTCTCTTTGTCTCTGTGTCTCTCTCCTCCTTCTCTGGTTTCCAGCTTTCTCTCTGCAGCTATTTTTTGAACAATTGGATGATAAGTTCGAGTACTTAGTTTACTCCAAAATATTTCATGTATGTTTGCTACAAACAAGGGCATTTAAGTTATCAAAATTAGGAACTTTAACATTGATACGATACTATTATTTAAGTCATAGCCCATTTAAAGTTTTTCAGTTGTTCCAATAATGTCATTTATAGCTATTTTTGTGTCTGGCTCAGAATTCAATGCAGAGTGATGCATTGCATTTAGCTGTCACGTCTCTTTAGTCAATTCTTCAGTTCCCTTGACATTTTTGAATCGTATAGACCAGTTACTTTGTAGAATATCCTTTAATTGGGGTTTTTCTGATAATTCTTTATGATCAGATTCAGATTATTTATTTTTGGCGAGAACACAACAAAGTTGGTGTGGTTTATCTCCCTGAACATTGTAATAAATAGCTCGGGACCCTACAAATAAGGTTCGTTTGACCATTCTGATCCTATTCCTGACTCCTACATTGTGATTCCATTTCCCCTACCCCTCACCCCGACTTGGGGAAAAAAAAAAACACTATTAAATATGCAAATTCAGTTATTTAAAAATATATTTACAAACCTGTTTATATGTTAAGACACAACCTATGGTATTGTTTTGTATTTTTAAAGTTGTAGAAGTAGCTATGCATGCAAAACATTTGTAATGTGTTCGAAACCCGTCCTTGATGATTCACACAGACCTATGTGATTCCTTTTATCATTCTCCAGCTTCTTCAGTCTAATGGGCCAGGAAATTTTTCCGGGTGGCTGAAATATAGATTTCACAAGATCATGTCTAACTTTTTCACTACCTTGTCCCCAGTCCAGGGCCTTTTGCATCATAGGTGCTTAATGAGTGTCTGCTGGATAGAATGGGAGAGAGCACCAGGATTAGAACAACATTCCAGGCCAGCTCCAGGGCAGTTCCCACGCCAAGCTCTGTCAGCACCAAGAGAACAATGTGGTTCATAAAACAGGGAAATTTGCCTTCAAATCGTCACCATCGGAAATGATTTTTTGTTTTGTTCAAAAGCTAACATTAAAAAAAAAAGTCAAATCTTACAAGGTAAATATGTTGACTGATGGAATTCCTTATAATTCATAAATATTTAAAGAACATTGAATTTGATAAATCAGAGTTCAACGATACACTACCTAATCAGATAGCCTGATGGTTGGAAGAAACGTGCTTTGCCTGATTCTCAGAAAAGGTGAAAGCCTCTGTGTTCTCACTTGGCCAATTATAGAAGCCTACTTGGGTAAAAACATGAATACGAAACCATTTTCCCCAGACAATTACATTACATGGTAGAAAGCATGGCAGTTACTTTTCTCTATCATCAATTTTACTTCTACTGAAGGCTCTTTTCCCATTGCTTTCTTCAAAGTGAGAAAGTATCAAAGAAGAAATCGGTTTCTTTAAGCTTTGGAGTGATCTACTCTCTTTGGCAATTACACAGGTCACTACAGTGGGAAATGTAAAAATCTAGGGACCCACTGAAGCTTAATTACTCTCCATTTCACTCTGATCCCTTCTTAGCAGCCTACATCTCTGCCTTAATTCATAGCTAATAGAGGTCAGAGTCAGGGTTAATAGCCTACAGCTCAACATTCATTAAGTCATTTATTGATCATTAAAACATCCTGAAAGAGCTTGGTGTTGAAGTTTTAATAGCAGCAATATATGGAGATTTGCTGTTCTCAAATACTAATAATGTTCTTTTATGACAATAAGGAAGTGTTTGCATCCGATGGCTAACATTAATCCTGATTACAGTTTCACTCTCTTAACATGAATTCCAAAACAAAATTTTATTGACTATATTCCATTATGCTGTACGTCACATCCCCATGACTATTTTGTAACTACCAATTTGTACTTCTTAATCCATTTATCTTTTTCACCCAGCCCCCCAAACTTCCTCCCATCTGATGATCACCAGTTTGTTCTCTGTATCTGTGATTCTGTTTCGTTTGTACATTCATTTTGTTGTTTAGATTCCACATATAGGTGAAATCATATGGTATTCGTCTTTCTCTGTCTGACTTTTTTCACTTAGCATAATACCCTCTAGGTCCATCCATGTCAATGCAAATGGTAAGATTTCATTTTTTTATAGCAGAGTAATATTCCATTGTAGATATGTATTACATCTTCTTTCCTAATCGTCTATCGAAGGACACTTAGGTTGCTTCTATATCTTGGCTATTGTAAACAGCACTGCAGTGAACATAAGGGTGCATAGACTTTTCAAATTAGTGTTTTGGTTTTCTTCCTGTGCCTGACCCACAGCCTTGCAGAGGAGTCATAAATATACTCAAGAATTAGCAAGATAATCACAATGTAAAAGTCCCAAATGAAAGCCACATTTAAATCGTTCAAAAAAATTTTAAAGAAAACTTCCAGAAAGATGAGATTTCATGCCTTAGAACTTTCTGACCCAGTTGCAAGATGTTGCTGTTATAAAA
>NW_011888875.1:199888-205661 GCF_000151845.1 Pteropus vampyrus
CTCTGTATCTGTGATTCTGTTTCGTTTGTACATTCATTTTGTTGTTTAGATTCCACATATAGGTGAAATCATATGGTATTCGTCTTTCTCTGTCTGACTTTTTTCACTTAGCATAATACCCTCTAGGTCCATCCATGTCAATGCAAATGGTAAGATTTCATTTTTTTATAGCAGAGTAATATTCCATTGTAGATATGTATTACATCTTCTTTCCTAATCGTCTATCGAAGGACACTTAGGTTGCTTCTATATCTTGGCTATTGTAAACAGCACTGCAGTGAACATAAGGGTGCATAGACTTTTCAAATTAGTGTTTTGGTTTTCTTCCTGTGCCTGACCCACAGCCTTGCAGAGGAGTCATAAATATACTCAAGAATTAGCAAGATAATCACAATGTAAAAGTCCCAAATGAAAGCCACATTTAAATCGTTCAAAAAAATTTTAAAGAAAACTTCCAGAAAGATGAGATTTCATGCCTTAGAACTTTCTGACCCAGTTGCAAGATGTTGCTGTTATAAAACAGTTGTTCTGGCTGAAGACGTAGCCAAGTCTGTAGCCAGCCTCATCCCTATCGATTAGTCAGCCTCCACTGAAAACCCGTCAGATTGGCCCTTCTACATCATCAGTCCTTGGTGCTGTGTGTGCATGTGTGAGTGTGTGTGTGTGCACATGTATCCACCCATGCAGAATGCATATACACATGCACACTTATACATGCATGTTCTAGAGACTTGCAGGAAGCGCTTTGAATCACTGAATTACTTGGGGGCCTTCCACACAGCCACTGCAGTTCTCTCCCATTGCATTTGTGCTCCATGGCTTAGCACACAAGGATAACGGCGGGCGGGCACTGGAGATAACACCATAATTCGTATGCTCTGTCTTTCAGTGTGGTTCAAAACCACTGCCAATGCTATCCTTTGAATTAGGCGCACATTCAAGCAAAGCTGTGATGACCAAGAGAGAAGCTTATCCTTCCCACTGCTGCCTGTTTGCAAATATTCTGATTGATTTTATTTTATGGAAGAAATGCTGTCCATAAGCATCTACTCTAGTGATTGTATATGTATTCTCAGGATGGTGGAAATGCACACACGTGCAAAGGTGACAGGACTCATTTACTTCAAAGATAAAATCAGGGTTTTTGGAACAGAGTGATTCAGCAGTTCCATAACGATTCAGACAGGAAGGAAAGCCCAGTGGGTCTCTCACTTTAACACAAACTTAAGGACTTCTAAAAATACTTTATTTCCAAATTTGGATTATGCCGTTAGAGCAATAAGAACACTTATTCCACAGGTCAGATCGTAAAAGTAGTAGTAAAGCCCTTTAGACTAAAAAATGCTTTCAATGTTCACATCATCTAGAATCAACAGAAGCAGTAAAACATTCAAAATAAATTTCAAGGGAAAGTAGCCAAGCTTTGGGCAGAAAATGGGCCAAGTAGACAGGTGCCACTCGTCACACAATCTACAGCAAATGGAAAAGTAGGACCGTGTTTGAGCCCGGGTTCCCTAAAGGCAGAGCCTGAGACAAAGGCTGGTGGTGTCCAGATAGTTTATTTGGGAATGTGATTGCAGGGAGCAGAAATGCAGGATGTCAGGAATGAAACAGAGAAGAAAGAAAGGCCAGCGCAGAGACGCATTATTGAGTTGGCCAAGCCTCTGGGCAGCCAGGGCTCAATTCTGTTGGTACCTCTAAGGAGACTTATGCAATGTGTCTCAGAACTGGGTACACGAGAAACAAAGAGGAAGAATTTTTCCACTGACTCTAGTTTACCATTTGTTAAGGGTAGTTTCATGGATGATAACACCCCTTGTACTTTTAAGTTCTATATTCCAGAATGTCAAGTGTGTTCTCATGGATATCTATCCTGTGCTGCAGAGACAGAGAAACCCTAAGGCAGAAATCAAGGGATGTGTGGATAGGTCCAAGCAAGGTATTATCACACTGAACTTGCACAAAGTTGCTAGATGCAAAGCAGAGGCTGGACTGAGATAGTGCCAAGTGGGTGAAGGTGAAGTACAAGAAGTATTTGATTAGTCAGTTTTCACTAGGTGTGCTACAGTAACAAATAGCCCCCACATCTCTTATAACAACAACAGTTTATTTCTTGGTCTTTCGGAATGAAGGAAACCTCTATTTAGGACATTCCATTCTCAGGACAGAGGGAAGAGTGCAAGAGCATATGATGATTTGTAAGGTGTTTCCTCTGACATGACACATATCACTTTTGTTCATGTTCCATTGGCCACGCAGCACAGGGCAGAGGACCAAACTCCCTGGGAAAGCATCTCAAGTCACTTGGCAGGATGATCTCAACCTCCTACAGGGAGGGTAGAGGGGATCTCCCCATAAGAAATGTTTACAGGAAGGTTTATGAGATTATTACTCTCCCAGTGGTCAACTGAGTAATTAATGTAACTAATTATCGCAAAGCATTGATAATATGTGATAAAGCATTCCAAAACAAACCCAGTTGCAGCCAGTTTCCCCTAGTCCTCCACGAGCCCATTTATAATACTATTGACTGTATTCCCTGTGCTGTACTCTATATCCTCATGATTATTTTGTAACTACTAATATGTACTTCATTCTTTCACCTTTTTTACCCATTCTCCCAATCCCCCCTCTGGCCACTAGATTGTCCTCTGTATCTGTGAGTCTGTTTGTTCTTTTAGTTTGTTCCTTTTGTTCCTTAGATTCCCCATAAAGTGAGATCAGATGGTATTTGTCTTTCTCTGTCTGACTTATTTCGCTCAGCATAATACCCTCTAGTTCCATCCATGATGTTGCACATGTTAAAATTTTATTTCATTTTTTATGGCTGAGTAATATTCCATTGTATATACGTACCACATTTTCTTTATCAGTCCTCTATTGATGGGCACTTAGGTTGCTTCCGTATCTTGGGTATTGTAAATAGTGCTGCAGTGAACATAGGGGTGCATAGATCCTTATTAATTAGTGTTTTAATTTTCTTTGGATAAATACCCAGAAGTGCAATTGCTAGGTCACATGGTAGTTCTATTTTTAATTTTTTGAGGAACCTCCGTTTGTTTTCCATGGTGGCTGTACCATTTTGCAATCCCACCAACAGTGTATGAGAGTTCCCTTTTCTCCACAACCTTGCCAACACTTGTTTTTTGATTTATTGATGATAGCCATTCTGATAGGTGTGAGGTGATAGCTCATTATGGTTTTAATTTGCATTTCTCTGATAATTAGTGATCTTGAGCATCTTTTCATATGTCTATTGGCCATCTGTATTTCCTCTTTGGAGAAATACCTATTCAAGTCTTCTGCCCATTATTTAATTGGATTATTTGGGTTTTTTTGGTGTTGAGTTGTATGAGTTCTTTATATATTTTGGATATTAAACCCTTGTCAGACGTATCATAAGCAAATATCTTCTCTCATTCAGTATTTTGCCTTTTTGTTTTGTTGATGGTTTCCTTTGCTGTACAAAAAATTTTTGTTTGATGTAGTCCCATTTGTTTATTTTTTCTTTTGTTTGCCTTGCCCAAGGAGATATGTCAGGAAAAAAATTACTAATAGCAATATCAGAGAGTTTACTGCCTATGTTTTCTTCTAGTTTTATGATTTTGGGTCTTACATTTAAGCCTTTAATTAATCTTGAGTTTATTTTTGTACGTGGTGTAATAAGGTGGCCCAGTTTCATGTTTTTGCATATATCTATCCAGTTTTTACAATACCATTTGTTGAAGAGACCGTCTTACCCCATTGTATATTCTTGCTGCCTTTGTCATAGATTAAATGATCATATAGGAGTGGATTTACTTTTGAGCTCTCTATTCTATCCCATTGATCTATGTATCTGTTATGCCAGTACCATGCTGTTTTGATTACTATAGCCTTGTAGAATAGTTTAATATCAGGTAGCGTGATACCTCCAACTTTGTTCCTCATTCTCGAGATTACATTGGCCATTTGGGGTCTTATATGGTTTTATATAAATTTTTGGATTATAAATTGTAATTCTGTGAAAAAATGCCATTTATAGATTGTTTTGGGTAGTATGGCCATTTTAATGATGTTGATTATTTCTACCCATGATCATAGTATATACTTCCATTTATTTGAATCTTCTTCAATTTGTATTTTCAGTGACTTATAATTTTTTGAGAACAGGTCTTTTACCTCCTTGGTTAATTTGACTCCTAGATATTTTACTGTTTTTGATGCAATTGTAAGTGGGGTTTTTTTAAAATTACACTTTCTGATGGTTCATCATTGGAATATAAAAATGCAATTGACTTCTGAAATTAATTTTGTGTCCTGCTACTTTACTGAATTCATTTATCGGTTCTAATAGTTTTTTTTTGGTGAAATCTTTAGGGTTCTCTACATATAGTATCATGCCATCACAAATAATGACAGTTTTACTTCTTTCTTTCCGATTTGGTTGCCTTTTATTTCTCTTTCTTGTCTGATTGCTGTAGCTAGGACTTCCGATACTATGTTGAATAGAAGTGAAAGTAGACATCTTTGTCTTGTTCCTGATCTTAAGGAAATCACTTTTAGCCTTTCCCCATTAAGTATGATGTTAGCTGTAGGTTTGTCATAAGTGGTCTTTATAATGTTGAAGTATGTTCCCTCTATTCCCACTTTGCTGAGAGTTTTGATCATAAATGGACGCTGGATTTTGTCAAACGCTTTTTCTGCACCTGTTGATATAAGCATATGATTTTTAGCTTTCAATTTGTTAATGTGATGTATCACATTAATTGATTTGCAAATATTAAACCAACCTTGCATCCCAGGAACAAATCCAACTTGATCATGGTGTAAGATATTTTTAATGTATTGCTGAATTAGCAAAAATATTTGCTAATATTTTGTTGAGGACTTTTGCAACAATGTTTATCAGGGATATCAGCCTATAGTTTTCTTTTTTTGTAATGTCTTTAGCTAATTTTGGAATCAGGGTCATAGTGGCCTCATAAAAAGAGTTAGGGAGTCTTCTCTCCTCTTGAAATTTTTGGAATAGTTTGAGAAGAATGGGTGTTAATTATTCTTTGAATGTTTAATAAAATTCACCTATGAAGCCACCTGGTCTAGGACTTTCGTTTTTTGGAAGGTTTTTGATTACTAATTTGATTTCCTTGGTTGTAATCGGTCTGTTCGGATTTTCTGTTTCTTCATAATTCTATCTTGGGAGATTATATGTTTCTAGGAATGTACCCATTTCTTCCAGATTGTCCAATTTGTTGACATATAATTGCTTGTAGTATTTTCTTATAATCATTTGTATTTCTGTGGAGTCTATAGTTACGTCTTCTGTTTTATTTCTGATTTTATTTATTTAGGTCCTCTCTCTTTTTTTCTTAATGAGTCTGGTTAAAGATTTATCAATTTTGTTTATCCTTTCAAAGAAGCAGCTTTTGGTTTCATTGAGCTTTTGTACTGTTTTTCTAGACTCTAATTCATTTATTTCTGCTCTTATGTTTATAATTTCTTTCCTTATATTCACTTTGGGTTTTGTTTGCTGTTCTTTTTCTAGTTTTTTTTTTTTAATTGTAAGGTTAGATTGTTTATTTGAGATGTTTCTTAAGGTAGGCCTGTATTGCTATGAATTTCCCTCTTAGGACTGCTTTCACCGTGTCCCATAGATTTTGAATCATTGTGTTTTCATTTTCATTTGTCTCTAGGTATCTTTTGATTTATTCCTTGATCTCATCGTTGACTCATTTATTGTTTAGTAGCATGTTATTTAGCCTCCATGCATTTGTGTATTTTCTAGTTTTATTTT
>NW_011888875.1:205711-206187 GCF_000151845.1 Pteropus vampyrus
TATGAATTTCCCTCTTAGGACTGCTTTCACCGTGTCCCATAGATTTTGAATCATTGTGTTTT
Organism: Pteropus vampyrus; assembly: GCF_000151845.1. Taxonomy (NCBI): domain Eukaryota; kingdom Metazoa; phylum Chordata; class Mammalia; order Chiroptera; family Pteropodidae; genus Pteropus; species Pteropus vampyrus. The sequence goes on from NW_011888875.1 coordinate 205,774, forward strand.
CATTTTCATTTGTCTCTAGGTATCTTTTGATTTATTCCTTGATCTCATCGTTGACTCATTCATTGTTTAGTAGCATGTTATTTAGCCTCCATGCGTTTGTGTATTTTCTAGTTTTATTTTTTTCTTGTAGTTGATTCCTAGTTTCATACCATGTGCTGTGAAACTTGATACAATTTCATACGAATTATATCAAATAAAAATACTTGATACAATTCCATCTTAAAATTATTGAGACTTGTTTTGTGGCCTAACAAAACAAACATATTCCTGGAATACGTTTCATGGGCACTTGAGAAGAAAGTATATTCTGCTGCTTTGGGATGCAACACTTTTGCTGTGGCAGCTTAACAAAAAGACCAGTGTACCTCAAGGCCTAAGGCCGCCTGACAGCTGCCCATAAACTCTGAAGCTGGA
>NW_011888875.1:206237-208580 GCF_000151845.1 Pteropus vampyrus
GATGCAACACTTTTGCTGTGGCAGCTTAACAAAAAGACCAGTGTACCTCAAGGCCTAAGGCCGCCTGACAGCTGCCCATAAACTCTGAAGCTGGAAGAGCCTTTGGGTGGTATATGAGTTGGGAGGTGCGGGGACCCAGGGATTGGGGTAAAGTGAGCAGATAGATTTCCCCTGGCAAATGCAGAGTCAGTTTTTGTTTCAGTGCTGAATCTGTGGCTTCCCTTAAAAGTCTCACACTGCAGAAGCCAGCTGCTACCTGCCTTGGGCCTATAGACACTCAAGATCTGTTTGAGAAATAATGTAGCTCAGGGCAGAGCTTGTGTCCAACCACTGAAAGTCTCTCCTGGGATGCACATGCCAGATGTGGGCCATGGGAGCTAAGGGCTGTTCTTTGCTGTCGAATTCACATCTCAGAGAAAGCACAAGGTGTGGTTGGCTGCCTGGGAACAGGCTTGCTGTGAGTAGTTTGTGGATTTGGTGGTGCAGAGTCTTGGAGAGACACATGGTGGAGCGAGCCATTCTTCTCAGTGCAGTGCAAATAACAGAAGCAAGAGCGATGACTATATTGTAAAATCAATTTATCAGCATCGCCTTTGGATCCTTTCTACCCCAAGGATTATAAAGGAGAAGAAGGGAGGAGAGAATTCCTGCTGTTCCAGTTAGAGCCAGGTTTATCGGGAACATTCCTGGAAGGGTTGTCAAAGCCAGATGTTCATCAGTTAGGTCAGTCTGCGTTGCCTCTGCCGGTCCTCCCCTCAGCCCCTCTAGCTGCCTGCCCATCCACCAATATTTGGGCAGAGACAGGGAGGTGGCAATAAAGAAAACTCTGCACTGTTTTCTTTTGGCAACTTTTATTATATTGTTTGACTTCGATCAGAGGTCAATCTCATCTCCTCCCCTTTTTAGCCCCCTATTCTCCACTCTTACTGTTCTTCGATTATATCATCCTTCCTTTCTTTTCTTTTTTCCCTTTGTCCTTAAAGTGAAAGAGAGAGGTCATAGGATGGCAGGTGAAGACCTCTACTCAACTGACCGACTTCTCTTTTGGTGTCTTTTATCCCTGTGATGGAGAAAATATGGCCACGTTCATGCTTGGATGAGACTGAGGGAAAAATAGAGGCTTTCCCTTCACCCCTGTTGCTGCCCCCTACAGGCCTGAAACATTCCTCGTCTCAGCCTTATTTTCCCCCAAAGCCTTTTGGGATTAAGCAATGACTGATGTTTCCAGGTCACTTTCCTCACCTACAAGAGAACCTTATATTTCCTTTTGAGCCTTTCTTCTGTGAGGAGAGAACCTGGTTAGACAGCTAATTAAAAAAAAATTGTTTATAACATTAAAATCCTATTAGTGAACAATGCCATTTTGGTAAAAAGCATCACTTTAATTCAAGAGAACATAGTCCAGCTGCCAACCTACAACTGCTGCCATTTCCTAATCCGGGAAGTGAGACTCAGGAGGTCATTCGGTAGAAAATAGCGTTGTCAATACCAGGCCTAAGACCACGACCCTGGCTGTGTTCCTCTCCTGCTCTAAAGCACAAATGGACTTTGTAAAAATGCTGGGGTGGATGGAGGTTAACATTTTTCAGAACTTTAATGAGGTTCCTGAACTTACTTTGCTCAGGGTAATAAAGAGATTTGACCTCGATGGAAGAGCCATTTAGGAAAATATGTGCAGGTTCCTAGCTCTGCAAACACTAATGGGGAGAAATGGAGTCAATTGAAAAATTTCTCTTCATGTGTCCAGGTGGCTAAAACAGTGTTGTTTAACTTTTACGTCACTCACAAAATGCATGTTAGAGTAAAGAAATGGCTTTAAATGGCTCCCTGAATTTTTCTTTATATGAACAATTTAAAGATATAAAAAATTTTGCACTCATAGACTTGAGAAGTGGTAGGGTTCATTCAAAATACATTTATTAACTCTTGATGGCACGTCTAGTATCATGGGCGACTCTCAGATAAAGTATAATTCTGAAGTCCTAGTCCCTTTTGCCAGTAAGATTTTTACGAAATGTATTAGTTTCCTAGATCTACAGTAACAAATTAGCACAAACCAGGCGGTTTAGAACAACAGAAATGTATTCTTTCACAGTTCAGGAGGCCAGAAGTCCAAACTCAAGATGACAGCAGTGTCGATTCCTTCTGGACCTGAGGAGGAAACTGCTCATGCCTCTCTCCTAGCGTCTGGTGGCTGCCAGCAATCCTTGGTGTTCCTCATGTCGTAGATGCGTTACTCCAATTGCTGCCTCCATCTTTACGTCACCTTCTTTCTTCCCTTTTGTCACTGTGTCTTCTCTTCTTTTTATAAGAATATCAATCTTTGGATTTAGGGCCCATCCC
>NW_011888875.1:208809-213929 GCF_000151845.1 Pteropus vampyrus
ACTGAAACTCATTCCCTATGGACTCCGATTCCACTATAAACTATTCCTGTGGTGCTGTTTTTCTGATACACACCATGTACCACATGACCTGAAGGCAGAGTAAAAGACATTTTGCACAATGCCTCTTCTCTTCTCTCTCAAAAATCTCTAAACTTTCTAATCAGAATCCATCACCTGATATTCTTCCTGGTCGTGGTCATCTACCAACAACTTGGTTGCATCCTCATTAATTGAGATTTTTATCCCTTGGTTCATGATTCTTTTCTCCAACACTATTCCTGGTGATCTTGACATTCATTTACATTAACCCAGTACTTGGCACCTCACTACCTTCGCCTTACTTCCAGAGATCTTTCCCCCAATCCCACCGTAAAGACTCATCTACAACAGTGTGGTCCAAAGGAAATAAAATGTGAGCTACAAATGCAGACCATATGTGCAGTGTTAAATGTTACAGTACTCACATTAAAAAGGTAAAAAGAAACAGGCAAAATTAATTTTAGTGACTTATTTGAGCTGACCCCCAAAACGCAAACATTATCCTTCAACATATGGTAAATATAAAAATATTAATGATACATTTTACATTTTTTATACCAAGTCTTAGAAACTTAATGTGTATTTTACACTTGCAGCATATCTGCACCAAGCCCACTAGCCATATCTCAGGCTTCAGTAGTTACTTATGGCTAGTGCCTACCCCAGCTCAAGAATTTTCCCATTCTATGAAGATCTCTACTCAACTATCCTACTTATCTTTTGGTGTCTTTTATCCCTCTGATGTCCATACTTTCTTCCTTATGCAGCGTAGATCCTGTAGTCTAATCACTATAATGACTCCCTTACAAAGACCCTCATTACCTTGCCCTGTCTTTGTACTTGAATATAAATCCCCAACCCTAGTTAAGCTCAACCCTTGACAACTATTCCACACAGCTGACTGTGGTTGGAGAGAACTCATGACCGCCGAATCTCAAATAGGACTTCAGAACTGCCTTGAGATATGCTGCATTTTCTTAATCAATGAATTCTCCCATATTCTGAGACAACTGTTTGACATTTTCTCCACTCTTCTCTGATTATCTCTCTCCTCATTTCACTTAGAAAATAGAAGCAATCAGAGAAGAACAACCTCATTTTGTTCCAGCAAATCAATCAACCTAACGATGGAGGGTACCTGATCCTTTCTCAGGCCAACTCTTCCTCCATTTGTATCTTATCCTATGCCACCGACTCAAGGATTTTATTCATGCAACAATTGCCTCTCTTCCCTACATGGTGAATTGGTACCTCTTCACTGGATTCATCTCATTCAATACAGAAAGGCTATAATGTATCACAAGTTTTAAAAAATCCTCCCTTGATCTTAGAATCTCCAGAAACTACCCCACTTCTCCGCTTACTTTTTAAGCAAAATTCCTTTAAAGAGTTGTCCATATTTTCTATTTCCAATTCCTCACCTCTAATTTTCATTTTAATCCCATCTATTTAGGCTTTTGTCCCTGTTCACTCACCCACTCACTGAAAGTTCTCTTGTTAAAGTCACTAATGAATTCCATCTTGCCAGATCCAATACAAAATTCTTGCTATTCATTTTATTTGAACCCTCAGCACATTTGCCATAGCCACTCTATTCTTCTTGAAGCCCTTTTTTTTTTGCCTTTATATGACTTAACTTTCTTCTTGTTTTTCATTGACCACATTAGCTTCTTCCTTTTCATTCTCTTGATGAATCCATTCGCTCTCCTCTTCTCTTAATGTTGGAGTGTCTCACACACAGCTCAGTTCTCAAAATTCTTCTCTCTAACTGATCTCATCAAATTCACAGCTTTACGTACACCTATATGATGCTGTTCCCAACAGTTATGCCTCTCTCTGAGCTCTTAGTGAGCTCTAGACTCTTATCACTAAGCACCACATCAACATCAACATCTCCTTGAATTCTGAAAGGTATCTCAAAGTTATTTCCAACTCAAAACTGATTCCACCACTGCTCCTCTAGTTATTCATGTCAGAAATCTAAAATTTTACCCCCAATTCCTTATTTTCCTTCATATGCCATCTCTAACCCTTCAGAAAGTCCTGTTGGGTCTACTTTTTAAATATATATGACTCTAGCCCGAATTCTTATTCTTCTACCCTAGCCCAAGTCACTGTGATCTCTCTGCCCCATCATCCTAACTCCCACAGAGCAAAACATTAAAATGTAAGTCAGTATATTTCCATGGCTTTCTATCACACATAGAATAAAATCCATATACCTTAGTGTGGCCCGTAAACTCCTCCATGATCCGGTTCCTGCCCATCTTGGTGATCTCACCACCTGCTGTTTTCCTCCTTCGTTTATTCCAGTCTATCTGCACTGGCTTTCTTGCTGATCTCTGCATATACTGAGGTCATTTCTGGCCCAGGGATGTGCACTTTTTAGTGCCCCCCACTAGAATATTCTTCTAAGAGGTCTTTAAAGAGCTTGCTCTTATAAGTTTTTTTCAGGTTTCTTCTCCAATGTCACTTAACCACCTTAGCTAAAATGTATTAACCATCCCATGTATTGATGTCTTTCCTTTAATCTTAGACTATTTTGATTCATAGCACTTATTGGCATCTGAGATTACATTATATGCTTATTTTCTTACTTCTTTGTGTTCAGGGTTCTCCTCTAGAATTTTAGTAACATGAACATACAAACGTAGTCTATTTAGTTTACTGATCTCTCCATAGGACCTAGAATGAGACCTCAATGCTTGGAAAGTAATAGGGGCTTAATAAGAATTTGTTGAGTGAGTGAATGATTCTAAGGCTTATTTTCTCATAATACTTCATTATTTCATAAATTATCACTGTACAGCATAGCATAATTTATGTGTCAAATCATGTTTCACAAAAGAATTCTATAAGGCAAAAGCTCACTACAGGAAGGCTAGCAAATAAGATAGGCATTACTCTTTGCTTCAGTGCAATCTAAAAATATGAATTTCACTCAGATGAATGTTTTTAATGTGACAGTACCCACATTTTAGTTTATGACCTAAAAGAACAATTAACCTGTGCTATTCCTGATTTAAAAAGTTAATCGAGATAATTTTTGTTGTCTCGCTATTCGACCTCATCCAAAAGGGAAAAATTGCACCCAAGAGGAAAAATTGCATCATGGGGAAAAGCTGCTCGATGGCAAAGGAAAGGAAAACTGTGTGACTCTTGCATTCAGGAACTTGTCCTGGTTAGAAAGGAGAGGTGGAGAAATGAATGGATGATAAGAAGTCACAACTGAGGGAGATTCTTTCATAAAAACAGTCAGAAGACTATGAGGTAACAGGGAGCCACATGGGTTCTCGAGGGGTAGTAGCAACATGACGAGGATGGCATTTAAGACCTGTGACGCTGAAGGCTATGTGCAGGAAGGATAATGGACCGGAAGTGAGCTTGGAGAGTCATCTTGGGGCCTACACACCATTTCACATGGGGTCTGAATAATGGCAGTGGACTGACCTACCCTGGCTGAAGTGAAAATTTGGATCTCTGATTTATACTATGTGAAAATCTCTCTCTTTCTCTCTTTTTAAATACTGAGTGTGAAAGAGAACTCCATGTATTTTAAAAAGGAACCGAGATAGCGCTATTCTTTCTAAATGTCATTTGAGCAACCGGTAGAATTTTCAGGGTCAACAGGAGGAAAATTAAGTAATTTATCATGATGGAATTTATTCTGGAGGCAGAATAAAGTGAGCAAAGGAGAAAAGTACATTAATAATGTGTCCCTTTTGATGAGTAGGATCCAAACTGTACTTTTTGCAAAGAACAAGAGAAATATTCTTCTCACTGTAAGCTAAAACTACTAGTCTTTATATTAGATTGATACATTGAAATATTCCTGTATGACATTATGTGATTGCCTAAGATTTGCTTTAAAATAATCCACAGGCAGGGGTGATGGTCTTGGTGGTGGTTATGGATGAAACGAAATAGCTGAAAATTGGAAATTTATCATGCTATTTTCTCAACTTTTGCATGTGTTTGAAAGTTTCTACAGTAAAAAGTATAAATAACAACAAAAAATACCTAGGATTTAAACTGTTTTTATAATACCCCCTAATAATAAAACTTCAAAAATTACACACAAACACAAATCCAAAGACACCCTACCACCCTACCAGTATGATACTGTTTTCCTAGGTCCCCATTCCCAGGGAATGTCAATCAATGTCTGAGCAGCCCAGGAGAAAAGAAGGAACTTTGAAATTAAAGAAAGAGCAGAAGAAAGAGGAGAGGATGCTACCTGCTCAAGATGTAACCATCTCTCCCACCCAGACAATTTTGGTGCCATCGCTGAGTGGCCTCTCAGGGGTCCCCTCCCTGGATCCGGAAAAGCCAGACCTGGAGATGTTTGCTGCCAACATGGCCCTCTATCCATGTTCTGGCTTCTGATTTGCTCTCTCTCTTCCTCACTGAGTCTTTTTCTCTAATGCAAACCTCATCTAGCTGGTTTCTCTCATAGTCGTTGCCTGCAGCGGAAGGGGAATATTCATCCAAGGGCATGAAGTGTTGTCATTCACTTCATCTCTCCAGCAGTTAGGACAGGAGTAAAATCCCATGTGTAACTATAGATACGGGGGGCACTCGAAATATCTAACAACTGGAGCAGCCAAGACACCAATCAATACTTAATACCGGAATAGACTCTGTCAACACCTGGCCAGATCTTTCCACCAATGACCCCTTTAATATCAGCCCTGCTGCTCCCCAGATTTTCAAATAGTAAATTCCTACTGGAAACTGGAATTCCGCTTTCGATTGATTAAACAGAGGATCAGAAGCAGATAATACAAACATTCATAATCATTTATGGGAAGATAGAGATTGCTTACTTTCTAGTAGAATTAGTAGTGTACAGAGGCTTGATATAGTCTAGTGGAATTTTAGAGATTTTATGTGATTATGAAGAATGTTCTGAAATTCGTTTCTCATCAATCTAGTGGAGATGGCTGGAATTCCTACCTACCTCATCAGGTGATGGCAGGCACCCTAACGCAGGTGTGATCAGACATGCATTTCACTGTTGGCTTATGTTTGCTCAGAGGTGTACTTATATAATTACACAATAATACTTACAAAATTAAAAA
>NW_011888875.1:214864-224337 GCF_000151845.1 Pteropus vampyrus
CTCTACCACCACCACCCCCGAAGAGAAGCTTAGAAGTTTTGGAGAACAGCATTGGAGTAAGTCTATAACTTCCCAGGGCGATGACTATAGGGAAGACATCAATAACTCGAGTTCTTAACGCCTGCTGTGTTTATTCTTCATGCAAATGCATGAGGATGAGCCTCATACTTGGTGTGCTGGGAACACGACATGATTTATACCTGAGAAGCTAGATACGTGGTATAATAAAGAACTTCTTAATTTCCTCATTAGAACAAGAAGGCATGACTGTAAACAGCTATCAGTATGATTACAGGGTTTAGCGATACCTACAGATGACGCAAGTCTGACTCTGTGGTAATGGCGCCTCCATCCTTCTCTCTCTTTGCTTTCCCTTGAATGCTGTTTAATGCTATCCTTTTAATCAGTCTTGATTGCTTTGCCTCGCTCGGAGACCTGCTTAGGGACCCCTCAGAGGCACATTGCTTGGTGGGAGACAGCTGTTCTTGCCTAGCGCAGACTGACTGGAGTTATATATAGTGACAATAATAATAAATTGTCTACACATATGCACACAGCACTTGGGGACACACTGATGAAAATTAGTGTTTTATGCATATGTAGTGCTTTCCTTTGATTGCATTTACAAACATTCAGCTTCCCTCTCGCCTTCCAGTTGCCGCAATGGCCCTCTTAGCTCACAGAGGGATCACAAGTTGTCCCCTCAACCTCCAAGACTCTTTTGCAATTTCCTAATTAACACGGTTACTGTTTAAATTTTCCCTTCCAGTCCTGTTGTGCTAGAAAATCATTCAGATCTCTAGGCTTTAAATTCTCTTTCTATTACGTGAATATAAAGCAATTCCTAGGTAAATTCCACCTCTAACGCTGTAATAGCTGTGAAATTAATGTGTTCGTAAAATTCAGCTATCTTTTCTCTTCCTAAGAGGTACCGGTGACTGTAAAAAATAGTTTAAAAAGATTGATTACTATTGGGAAAAAAGTGCAACTACATCCTTATAAATGTGTTTGATAATAGCTCTTCTTTGTTTAAAATACCAACCCAAGTTTCTTCACTGATCACGTAGAATTTGAAATCATCATACGCTAAAAATGGAAATAATCGTATGCTAAAATATGTTATTTGAAATAACATATAATTTCATTCTAAAGCACTTTGTCATGTGCCACATGTTTGCTTGTGGTGTCAACCTAACAAGGGCTGGTACACAGTGACAAACGTCTCCTCTCACTGCCAAATGGACCATCTCTAAAGCAGGAAATACAACTATTCACCATGCTGGCCTTTCAATAACAATCTATTTTGAAGATGACGGTTATATTAAAGGGCATGATATTTACACTCTGGCAAGCATTCTTCTGGGCCTCTGGTTTTTATTTACTTTTAGGTCTTCATATTAATGTTATTTTTTTTCTTCCTAGTTTTGCATATCCTTATGCTAACTTTTCATTGGCATAGAAAATCCCATTATTTTTCCTTTGTTTCTTTTTTCATTGAGACATCATAGCATCATTTTTACTGCTATTGACCTCATAGTTTACCACAGCAGCATAAATCAGGGCCATGATTCTCTATCTTCTGATCGATTTTCACTGGAATCATTACTGCAGAGTGAACTAGAGGGAGCCTGGAGAAGGGTGCACTGTGTGTGGGGTCATGGATGACCCCACTGGCTGCATTGCATGTGGTACCTGAGGACAATGCAGTCAATAGTTAAAGGGAAAGGGGCCCCTCCCATTCAGAGCCTCCTGGCCATTCTTCTGGGCTGGCTTTCCTCTCCCTGTGTATCTACCACATGCCTTTTCTCATGGCCCTTTCTCTGGATGATGCAGTATACTAGAGACTGCACTGGGTATGCCTTCTGGGTTCTATGCCTTCCTGTCAATTTTGACATGATAGATAGTATCTCTGAGCCTGTGCACTTATCTTGAAAATGGTCATAGTGTAGTGTAATGGAAAGAACTTGGGAGGAGGCCAATTTGGGCTCTAATTTTGGTTTTGTCTATTACTAACTGTGTAACCTTGAATGATTTAGCCACTCTCTTGGATTGGGGCAAAATGCAAGAAGCCTTGTGAAGGGTCTACCTCACAGCAGAAGGTTACACTTCTCCTCTGTCTTCTTGTCCTACTGACCTCCCACCACTGCGTGAGGGTCTGGTTAGATAATATTAGAGAATACACTTTGAAAATTGCCTGGTAGTGTTCACATGGTTTTCAGTGGTGGAATACATAATCAGATGTACATTTTGATCAGACCGCCATTAGTGATGACAATAGTTAAGTCAAGAAAAAACACACTCCAGTGACTTTTAAACATGATTCAAATTCGGGTCAAGTCCGTACGTGTATTTTATTCACCCCTATTTTCTATTTTTCAGTAATCCTGAATAATGCAAATATTATGGTACAAAATTAAACTTGAGTAAGTCAAAATGATGTCACTTTATTTAGCTTCAATTGCAATTTGCAAGGGATCCCACTTTGTCAGATGATTCTTGCACAGAACCAATAAAATGGAAGCCAGTTAGGGCTTAGCAGTTTCTGTCAACCAGCTAATTCATTGTGTTGTTGTGCTGACTGGTCTCCATTTGCCCCCCTCAATGTATTCTCTAGCCTTTCTCTCCTGCTCTTTGCTTGGAAGGCTGGTACCTGTGGACTACAACCCTGGAGTCCCTTTACCCTTCCAGTTGGGTTTGGCCGAAGAGAATCACTGGCAGAGGTTCAGTAGCTGATTCCCTAGAGGACTAAGCCCTGGTGCATCCGCCCAGGCTCCAAATCTCACTGAGCTCCTTTCCACATTAATTCCTGACCTTGCCCCTTCAGTTTTTCTATTGAAAAGACTTCCTACTCTTGCTGCTCTCTTGGTATCTCACTGTCCCTGTTTTTTGTTAACCCTTCACGTAACTCTGTGTGAAGTCTCTTCACTAGCGCCTCTGTATCTGAATCATCAGGATGAATTCTCTTCCTGCTGGGCCCCTGATCTTTTCTTAGTGGCCTCAGTTCACCCGAAGCCTGCACAGGAAGTTCTCAGATGCTCGGGTGCCTCTTCCCAAACGCGATGCCACCTTAGATCATGAAAAAGTTTCATCTTTGGGCTATAACTGATTGTTCAATGCCTTCAATTATAGTTTTTTATATGTTCACCTCAATTTGGAGATGAGGGTAGAGTTGAACCATAAGTACAAGCATGAAAAACATTTCATTTTCTCAAAAATTGTTAAGTGGATGTTCAGTCATTGAGATAAGAATCCACATGATAAACTTTTCCACCATGAAACAAGTTTTTTTGTTTTAATATATATATACATATATGATTATTGAATATCTGATTTCTCTTTAAACTCCCCAAAGCATTTTAGACCATAGTCAGGGTGTAAGTTATAGATACATAAAATGACATCAATATTATTTTTATTATGTGAGAAAGTCAAGGGTCTTTTGACAGACAGCCAAGCAGGGAAGGAGCTGCCTCTTCTCTGGAAGTTCTTAGTGTTAAGGAGGTAGAGAATCAAATGATGAAATAGTAAAAGAAATTGTGGAGCATAAACATCTATACAATACTAAACCCAACGCAGTATGGAAAAGGTGTTCGTATTACAGAAATAAGATGAAGAGGAAAAGAGAGATGCAGATGTTCAGAGTTTTTTAAAAAATTGAGAAGCAAAGTATAAAAGGACAAAGCATTTTATATATGGAGAAAGGGGGCAGAGCTTTACAAGATTTCAAAACTCAGGCCAAATGGCCTCCCAACTTTTTGAACAGCTAAAAAAGAAAAATATTTTTAATTATCTAAGGCTTTATGGAGAAGTTCAAGATATATGAGAAAGTTTTATTCAGTAAAAAAAGACAAATTACTGACAATTTTTAAAAGACTAGAAATTATCCAAGAAATTAAAATTTAGAGGGAAAAGGAAAAACAATATGTGGTTTAAAAAAAAATCAGAGCACTAACAAAGTGGCTGAAATGATTTTGAAGTGTTTAATATAGCAATAAAAATACCTTCAGGAGAAAAGCAAATGTGTTAACTAGTGAAACCATATTCCATTACTTTTTTTTAATGGCTTGAAGAAATTAATAGTTAATTTTTTTAAATGTCTGTCTGAGTTAAGAAAGAAAAAGAGGATCTACACTCTTGATTACATATACTGCTACTAAAAAGGAACAGTTACCATCTTGAATAAATCATCTGTAGGGTCAATAAGGAGGCATCCCTAGTGACCTCTCTCCGCAAAATGCAAAATGTTTTGTAGTTACTAAGCACTGAGAAATTGTAAGCTTCTATTATGGGTTGAATTGTGTCCTCCCAAAAGATACATTGAAGTCCTAGCCTCTGGTGCCTATGAATATATTATTTGGAAATAGAGTGTTTGCAGAAGTAATTGAGTTAGAATGAGGTCATAGGATGGGCCTTTAATCCAATAGGACTGATGTCCTTACAAAAAGAGGGGACTTTGGACATAGGCACAGACACACAGGAAGAACATTACGTTCAGAGGCAAAGACATGAGTAATACAGATGTAAGCCAAGAAATGACAAGGATGCTGGCCACCACCAGAAGCCAGGAAGAGACAAGGAAGAATTCTACTCAGACTCTCAGAACTATGAGCAAATAAATTTCCATTGTTTTAAGCTACCCAGTTTGTGACACTTCATTATGGCAGCCCTAGGAAACTAATACAGCACCCGTCTCCTTTTTCTTGTCCTTTCTGACTGTGGGGTACCAGAGACAGAGTGGTGGGAGAGGTCCACCGTGGGTACAGGCAGTGCGTTGTTTATGGAGCATGGTAAACAACAATAACATTGCCCTAAAAGGCCGTCTCTTTATTGTCGGCATGCACCACCAATTCCAGACACTCAATAATCATCAGTTTACCACCCTCCAAATGCCATTCTTGTGTAAAACCTAAACATTTACTGCGTTTACCGTTGAAGTTTTAAAATACGTACATAAGCTTCTGATTAGCACATTAAAATTCCGTATTCTTTAATAAAAAACATATTCGACATGGAAGTTAATTTGGAGACTTCTCAGTTATACAGTCAGCCTGCACCACAGACAGGCTCAGTTACTCACATTCCATTCAGAGTAAAGTTTCAGAATTGTTCAGGCTCTTGGTGTGTAGAAGGTTTGTGTCTTCCAGCCCGCTGATACAACATATTTTTGTGTTTAAAGAGTGGATTCAAAGTAAATGGTGATAACTCCGTGGTTGTCGAGATGAAACTTGAGTTACTTTAACTCTGTCTCCCTATGTGGCCACTTAGAGTTTTTGTCTGTGTTTCTCCAACTACTTGTAGGTCTGTGGCTTAATATGAAAGCAACTCTTCTAAAAGAAAATAAATGAAAAGTGCGATTCGATCAAATGATTTAGACTAGATAGACCTGATTGTGTCGTGTGTCGAACATGAGTATGTGAAGGTCAATGTTGAAGAAGTCACTGAGAACTTTGCAAAGTTAAGGCTTAAAAATAGAAACTGTTACACTGTCTTCCAACACTGTGACAGATCAAATGCAGGCAAAAATCTTTTGTCTTTTTTCAAAAAATACATTTTTTTAATGAAAAGTACTAATCCATTACTGCATTAGTTTCCTACCATAAAGTGGGTGGCTTACAACAACAGAAATTTTTTTTTCCTACATTTCTGGAGACAAGAAATCTGAAATCAAGCTATTGGTAGGGTTGGTTCTTTTTGGAGACTCGGAGAATCTGGTTCATGTCTCTCTTTTAGATTCTTGTGGCTGCTGGCAATCCTAATTTCTGCCTCCTTCTTGGGGTCTTCTCCTCTGTGTCAATGTCTTTCCCCTCTTCTTATAAGGACAATTATTGTTGGATTTAGGGATCGCCCAGTTAATCCAGTAGAGTCTCATCTTGACATCACTTAATTATATCTTCAAAGACCTTGGTGCCAGGGGTTAGGGCTTGGACAAATCTTTTGCGGAGCCACAGTGCAACCCATTACAGTGACTTTTTCTCTTATTTTGTACTGCAATACTTATTTTTTTATTTTAATTTTTGTCTTGATTTTATATGTAAAACTTCATAAGAGAAAACTTATTCTGTCTCTATTTCTTTTCTGGTCATTATTGCTATTAGTCTCATATTATGATTATTCCTAAAAGTGCTAAAAATGATTATAATGTATAAAAGAGAGGGACGTTAAAAATTTATCTGCTCCAAGAGTCAAATAGCTGGACGTGGACTGCTCATGGGCTGAGATGTCAAAGGAACAACACAGAAAGAGGAGTGCAGGCTGGAAAAGGAAAATTGACGGAAGAATTGAAGGATTCATCAGTATGGAGGAGGCACTGCATGGAGCTCAGCAGCGTGAGCTTTGGTGTCTGACGATCGGGATGCATAACCCTGACCTACTGCCCTTACGATGCTATCTGACCTTAGCGTGAGTTCAAAGAAGTACAGAGACTTCAGAAGTGGATTCGAAGAGGGATACTTAGAGTCATTTTTAAATTGTTGTGCACCTAGGGGTATAAATGTAGGGAATGGGTAGGCCTCGGAGAGCCGACTCGAGCAAAGCAGACCTTGGCTGCTTAGGGCAGAAGGATAGCAGGGTTTTGGGGAGTCATTTTGAGCAAATAGAGGATGACATATGGGCGCTGGGACCGGGAGTGAAGAAGCCAGCTCTCCTGTGTTTATGGCTGTGTTTATCTTTTCACTTGTAATGAAAAAATGAAAAATAAAAGAAGAATGAATAACGTACACAATTAGTAAGCCATAGCATTTCAGCTCTACATGGGCCTTTGGAGAAGAAGTCACCTAAACTTGTTCAGTTTTTTTGAAGAGGAAATGAAAAGTCCAGAGAGGTCTAATGTGTCATCTAAGAAGGCTCACTGTATAGCGTGGAGGCCGCTACTCTCCATGGTGCAAGAAAGGTACCCTTAGCGCCTGAAAAGTAAATTATTATCCTCTGACCTGAGAACTTCTCTTTACTACATATTTATAGGGAATACCTGGCCCCAAGCAAATGCACCTCCACAAGTATTGCAACCACAGTCTCAAATTTATTGTAGGAAGAAAATTGAAGCAAAGTAAAAATGAAATAAAACAAAATAACTGAGTCACTTTACTCAGAAATACTTACATTGTGGAAATTCAGTCTCAGATATGTTAAATGGCAACCACTTAGAAATGCATTACAGAATTCTTTAATAAAATGTAAAATTCAGAGTTAATAGCTATATATATATTTTTAATGACATACATTTATTGCTACACATAATTCATCACATACACTAAGTATAAAATTTCCCGTGGGCAATAATAAATGTGATTTATAAGTCACAAATTTGTGTGCGGTCTATTTCTTATTCTGTTGAGGAAAGTTCCAAAAATTAGAAGAAAAGTCTAAAATAATTGGAGATTTATTTATTTTTGGAATCATTTTTTGTTTTAGTTCCTTCAACAAAATATATATGAAAATGAAATCAGCTTATTTATATTCCTACCATATACAAAAATTAAAAGAGGAAGTTTTAAGGCTTTTTTCATTTTAACCACCCAAGAAATATGCTAATTTTTAAAGATTTTGAGTAAATAATTTTCTTCTGTATTTTTTAATTAAAAATTAACTCACTATTACAAAATTAGTGAATATAAATTGTAAAATATTTAAAAATGAAGGAGAAAATTAAAACACTATTTTCCCAATACTAGTAGTGCTTTAATGAATATAGTTTTAAGTTTTAATGCATATGCATTTTTAATAAATGAAATAGTATGACATATAATATGTAGTGAATAATCTGCTTTCATCAGTTACAGTTTCTATTTTTTTAAGTAAACAAATCTATCCCATTCAGTTTCCAAATCATATCAAATTGCCATACTCCGAATGCCTTTCAAGCAGGTTTGTTCCAAGAAGAATCTAAACTCGGACTATATATATTACATCTTGTTGTTACAGTAAGTCTTAATCTAGAACAAGAGCTGCAGGACAAATAAGTCCATCAGGCTGTCTGTTTTGTGAATAAAGTTTTATGGGAACACACACATGCTCACTTATTTAAGTACTGGCCATGGCTCTATAAAGGCAGACTTGAGTAGTTGTGACAGGAGCTATATGGTTAATAAGTGTAAAATACTTACTATCCGGACCTTTACAGAATATATTTATTGACCCTTGATCTAGAATAGTCTTCTTTTTTTATGAAATTGAATTGTTGATGTGTGTGGGTCAGTTGTTCTTTTGAATGCCATACATGGATTTATCTGGTTGCTTCTTACGGTATCTTTGCTTATTCTTCTTATTGAGTATTTTTGCCCATTTCACTACGATAATCTTAATTACCTTAAATGTTAACATGACTAAAACTTTTCCTAGTTTTCTGAAATTCCTTTAACTGGGAATAAGTCCTTTTGTTTTATCAATAGAAAAAGAGATTTCAAATGAAAATACTTTGGAAAAAAATATAATGGAGGAGACAGCACAGGTGAATGACAGGGGATGTTAAGGCGGGGATAAGGAGAGGTGGCGAAGACAAAGCACTGTTGGAAACCCAGTCATACCAAGGTAAGAGTGACTGATAGGGCCTCACCTGTGGGCAGTGGAAGCAAGAGGCCCATCAGAAGATTTTGGCCTTATTTCCTGAGAGTGGAGAGAAGAAAAACTATAAAGAAGAGAGAATGAGAATTTTAAAGACAAACTCTGTCTTTAAAAGTATTTCAAAGTAATTTTGCCTGGAGTCAGTTCTGAGCAGTGAATATTGAGTGGGTAAGATGGATTGCCAAACCATTTCAAAACTCATTCACGTTTTCATCTTCTCTGGGGGTGCCCGAGAACAGTCTTATAGAGCAATAAGGAAGACACACCATTTGCCCAGTACAATTTGGATTACATTTCTGTAACATTGTTATCTATAAGCTCCAAGTATTTTTTAGTGGTCTAACTCTATCTTTAACCTATCGTTAATGTTCAGTATTCAGTATCAGCCAATGATTTACAGCAATATAATTTGAAAACTATCATAAAACTTGCTACAACACTAGCTTTATAAGTAATAGAAAATTATTTCGTGATCTTTGATTATAGCATGTTGATTGACTCCTATCCAAAGACCTGTTGATTAGCAAAATTGACTGAATTTACTAAACTTCCTGCAGCAAAGATCATTGCCTTATCTCAAAAGGAAGAAGTTAGGGAAAGGTGGTTTGTTGTTGTTGTTTTGCTGTTGTTTTTGTTGTTGTTTTTAGTAGGATTTTGAGTTCTGGACCAAGTGTTTAAGCTGGGGCTTTCAAAGCAGGGACTGGGTAGGACTGGGTAAGGCCCATGACATAAAAATGTAGTTTGGCGAATGACTTAAAAATATAGTTTGTTGAATGTAGCAAAGCAAGGTTCTGATGAGCAAACTCTTTGCCTTAGTAAATTGGCTTGTAAGAATATCCTAGAGCAAATGGTGAAGTTAATTATTGGTATACAGTCTTATATTCCAAAGCATAAATATGTGCTATTAAAGATAC
>NW_011888875.1:224802-229118 GCF_000151845.1 Pteropus vampyrus
TATAGAAATTAAGAGGAGTCATATAAAGTACTTCCGAATGACAGTGGCAACGTATAATTTTTAAAAAGTTAAAAACGTGATTCTCATGCAAGTGTAGAATGACATGAGTCAGAGTTTTATTAACTCATTAATGAGGGAAACACTAAATGATAAAGGGGTTCCAAAAAACATTTTGAGGAACTGGGTATTTCTTGGCATTTTGAGGAAAGAATGTTAGAATACAATGAGTAGGTTAGATATGAAATTGGTTAATGTTCTACAGAGGGCAATAAAATCATAACCTTGAGGATTATATTTTCTATGAGAAGAAAATCTATAAGTAAACGTGTAATTTTACAGAGTCTCAGTTCTTAATTAATAGTAAGTAGCAAAGTCAAAAATCAGACATTCCCTGAGATAATTAAATAACTTTTAAATAAACTTATTATATACGACATTGAAAGTAGTTTCATGTGAAAGTTCCTAAATGATATTTCTTGGGGATGTTATTAGAAATCCTGAACCCCAAAATAATCACTTGAGATAATGGGAAACAGGGAAAGTATTCTAATTCTCCTATAAGAATTAAAGCTTCGCAAATAGTGTAGAGACGTTATTGTTTTAAAGGAGCCCACTGACACCAGGTAGAAAGCAAGAGCAGTAAATCATCATACACAGAGTAGGGCGTTAGGGTCAACATTTCTAGAAACAGAAAGTTTGAGACAATTTTTCTCAACAGAGATAGAAGACGGATCAGAAAATATTCTCATAGGAAACTGTGGACAAGGTGTAATTTAAACATGAAAACACAGATGGGGTGTGGGTAGGAGAAAAGAAGGGCTTTCTAAGCAAAGAGAACTCTGTGAACAGAAGCAGAACGTTTGGAAAGCATGAGGGATCTATAAAATCTATAAATGGGAAAACGAAGGTGAGACCAGATGGTAGAAAGTCTTGAGATTCAGTGATAGAATATGAGTTTTATTCTGCGAGCAGAGGAGATATATGATTATAGCTGGGTTTTCTGTGGATAATTAAGGTTACAAATTGTTGGGAGTGGGGTGAGGGACGTTAGGTTGAGAAAATTGGAGTCGGGAAGAGGAGACAGTTTAGGTTAGATGTAACTCTGGTCTCAGCTATGAAAATAGAGAGTAAGGGGAAACAAGTATGCTATTTTGGTAGAGATTCTACAAGGCAGATCAAATGCTTGGATAAGTAAGTATTTGGGTTGGGAAGGGTCTGCCGGGAAGGAAAAGAGTTAAAAAAAAAAAAAACAAAAAAACACCGGTGAGACTGAAATACTTATATAGAAACATGGAAAAGTAGCCGGTATTTTCTGCTTTGCCTTTAAAATGACTCACTATGATGATTATCTCATCAATAAACTTTAATGTACATCGAAAGAAAGATTTTCTGTAAATTATTTCATTTGAAAGAAATTTCGTTTCTGTGTCAAAGTTATAGAAAAAAATTTTTTTTACAAAGTGTATATTCTCTTTTATAAGAGATGGTCATTTAGACAATAACCAGCATGTTTGTGAGGTTAATGGACTTTGGAAATAAGCCACATGAATAGCAAAGTTCTGGATAGGAACAGTTCAGTACCCCAAATGAGTTCTCTTCAAATCTGGCTGCATCCTAGCCAATATCCATTGGCCATTGACATTACAATTGGGCAGTGAGGAAAACGAGAGAAAGTGTTTTGATGATGGATAGGAAGGAAATGCATTGGGGGAGGGAGAGTCTCAGCAGAATAATCCAACCCCCTACCTTGGAGAGCATAAGAAGAAAGAGAACAGACTCTATCATATACCCATGAGAAAATAAAACATTAAAATAAATGCTTACACTATTCACTCATCGATTCATTCAGTCCTGTGTAATTAATTCTTATTCTGAAAATCTTGGATTAGCCATCTGCTTTCATGAAGTTTCCTGCTTCTGCATCAAAGAGACTCCTAGATATCCTGACTCAGTACACTTCTCTTTATTTTTCTAAGCTATAGAATGGCTGTACCTTTGGGATGTGTTAATGTATATATTATGATATGTGCATATTTGGAATGTGTTTGTCTGTGTGTGTGTCTATGTACATATGTGGCTTAGTTGTCTATGTTTCAGTATTCTGTCTTACATGAAAGTTATCTTGATATCTAAAGACTCTCCATTAATTAATTCAGTTTAATCATAGTCTAAGGTGTAAAGTTATCTAAGGACCTTATAAATTATGTTTAAGCTGACGTGTTATAAAACATTACTGCTACAAAAAGGTTAGAATTATGTTTCAATTTAGCTGAACACATAATTTTATTGTTTTTACATTCCTAAAGATTATGGAGAATGTTAGTCATCTGATCAATAAACCAGTATAAGTCATTTAGGAAACTAGATTAACTAGTCTCTTTATGAGAAAACAAAGCCAAATTAAAAAAACAAACAAACATATGCTTATAGTACATGCCACACTGATAACCTCAAGGGAAGGACATATATTTTCTATTAGTAGTTTTTTAATCAACCAACACAGCTCACCTTAAATATTCTCATTATTTAATTAGAATTAAATTAATTGATCCAGAAGAATTGCAATGCTGATTCAAAGAAGAATTCATGGAACAGAGATTTATATAATCAGAATGTCAAAGTAATGCCGAAAACAAATTTCTAATCGATACAAAGTTGGTTACTGGGCTATGGGACCATGCAAATATAGTAACTGGAGTTATCTTTCCTGCTGGACTGAAATCCACAACTGCTAATTTCATAGTGTCCACGCTTTAATCAAAGAGTTGTCAGTGAAATCTCATATAGGTGCATTTTCCTAAATAATTAATTATGACATGTGGGACCTCGAAGGCTTTGAATAGACTTTGGATTTTACCCAAGGTGCAGTGTTTTCAGGAGAGTGATGACGGTGGCTTGGCTGAGGCTATTGGCAAGGGAAACCGAGAATGCTCTGTGGATTCTAGATATATTTTAAGGAGGAAGATATCCAAGATGATTATCAGATTACTGGCATGAGCAATTTGGGGGATTTAGGTGTCATTTCCTGAGACAGAACTGGAGGGAGAGCAGATGGAGAGTGGGGATGGGGGATTTAATTTGGGAAACAGTAAGTTAGAGATGTCTATGAGATAACACTGAGGTTATTTTAAGCAGGCAGTTGGATATTTGGGTCCGGGGCTCAGAGCAGAGGTCAGGATAAGAGATAATTGGGAGACTGGGGATGGTAGAGTTCGAGGCATGGATGACCACGACGAGGAGAGACTGCAGAGGCAGATGTGTGCTCCGAACAGAGGTTGTGGCACTCCATCACAGAGGCATCAGGTAAAAGAGAGGAATCAGCAAAGGAGGCAAGCTTGAAGGGCCACTGAAGTAGAATCACTTCACTGGAGAGTCAAGAGAAGAGAGTGGGGTTTGAGGGTTTAGCGAAGAAAAGTGTGAGACTTGGCCACTGTTTGGGTTGAATTGTGTCCTATCCCCCCGACCTCCGAAAAAAAATATATGCCAAATTTCTAACCCTCAGTACCTTAGAATATGATCTTATTTGAAAATAGAGTTGTTGAAGATATAATTAGTTAAGATGAGGTCATACCGGAATAGGTGGGATTTTAATCCAATATGCCTGGTGTTCATTTGATTAAGGATGTGCCAAGCATTTGTGGCTTGAGCAAGACTGGCTTTGCTGACAATAAGGCAGAGCCAGATGGCAGTGGGCGGTAGGGTGAACCAGGGGAGATGAGTGAGCAGAGGCAGCCGGCACAGAGCTGTGATCTCCAAACTTCGTGTGCTCACAGACACTCCAGGAGTTTGGGGAAACTGTGTATCCCAGCACAGCTGTATGTTGACAACATTATTTTTTATATCATAATTTTAAGTAATTTAAATATATATTCTTTTGGGTTCTGCACCCAATTTCAGCATGTCTGTGTCTGCGTGTGCGTGTAGGGGTGTTTCCCTAAACCAACCAGCTATTCTCGGACACCAGCAGGGTGTCCTACAATTTACCTGGATCTGGCACTATTTACCCAGAGATAACATCAGATTGCACAGGTTAAGGGCTCAGTTTTACACGAGGGTCCCCTCCCCCTCCCATTTCAGTTGCCAATCACAAGTTCAAGTTTTCACCCATGCTTCTGACCAATTGGCTGCGAGTCAGAGGTTTACACTAACTAACCCCTCCTTGGGTTCAATGAGTTGCTAGAGTGGCTCTTAAAGAAACATTTTACTTACTAGATTGCTGGTTTATTATAAACAGATATAATTCAAGAACACCCAGATGGAAGAGATGTACAGGGTGAGATGTGAGAAAAGGGCTTTAAGCTTCCATCCCTTCTCCA
>NW_011888875.1:229858-233374 GCF_000151845.1 Pteropus vampyrus
CTGTTAAACATATAAAAGTTATCTGTCGCTGACTCACATCACGTTCAATTTGCTTCTTTCTCCTTCATCCTTCACGCCTTGGGGCTGTCTCTCTTGAGAAGAAACCTTAGCCCACAGCTCTAACTCAGCTTTTGCTTCCCAAAGTGTCTTGAAGTGACACTCACGTGGGAGGCAGCAGAGCCAGCATAAGAGTCTTCATTTTTAAGTGCTCACTATATGCCATGCGCCAAGCTAAGTTCTAGGGATGCGAAGTAAAACAAGAAAGATGTGACTTTCTTCTTCTGGGGGTTCAGATCCAAGTTTTTCCATTTTCTGGTCCCACGTTGTTTCTAGACTATGTTGTAATGATTGCAATGGATGATTTATCTCCAAAAAACGTGGATAGAAACTTTCACCAGATGTATCCTACTACAGAAAAGTTAAATTTGTCCACCACACTTTTCAGAATTCATCAATTTTGTGTTCTGAGTGGATTTTATGTGAAAGTATAGCTTGCCCTTTCCACGTACATAAAATAGAAAGAGAGCAGCAAACGATATGCCCCGCAAAAATCATTTACTTCAAATGGGGAGATTATTTTTTTCCTAGAAGATGCTTTTCATTGACTCCATTGATATCCGACACACCTTATGTTAATCTAGGTTATTAGTCATTCTAACAGTAAATACCTAGCCTTCTCATGCCCCTGTGTCATTATTTGTACTCCATTAATTAATTCATTTATTCATTCATTAACAGAGACAGAGTTGTGGCACTGAGTTTAACACAATAAAATAAATATTGATTTCTCGTATAGCTTTCGGTGAAGAACTCACCAGCTCGCTTTGATCGATGATTTTGGACTTTCGAGAGGATTCAAAGTTACATAGAATGGGCCATAAGGATCGTCATTTTATGCAAGGGGAAACTAAGTTCAAGGGAGGTTAGAGGGATTCTCCATCAAGAGTTAGTGACAGAGCTGAGATTTAAGTGCACTTGGGCGCTCCTAGCATCGTGACGTTTGGGAACTGTTTTCTTTATCAGAAAAAACAACTTCTATTTTGATATTCAAGTGTACACCTACCTACTGCAATCCTTTCTTAACGGTGAACGACTGGGGCAAAGTCTAGTTCTTAAAGAAAGGGCCATAACCTTGGAGTTAAACATTTATGAGGAAAGCATTCCTATTGCAACTGCCACACAAGAATTTGGCAACAGCTGTAGCATAAGGCCACAGTGTATAATACCTCCACCCCCACTCCAGTGACAAAGCTGATCCTATCTTTGCTGTTTTCTAGGTGATTTCCCCTGCTTTACATTTTGTTCAGAATGCCCTACATGTAATTTTGTGGAACTGACAATATTTAATTATGCTAACATCTTCATAATCATTACTTTGAAAATAAGCACCTCGCTGCCTGGCCTGAATAAAGAAAAATGTTTGCTTTATCACGCTGTTTAGTGGATTTTAAAGTAGGTCAATCCACTGGGAAAGAGTTTATATGAGATTGTTCTAGGTTTTTTTTCTCTTTAAGCTAATTTTTTTGAAACTTGCTGTATAAGAATAATAACATAAACTCCAATGAGATTAATTTAGTATAATGATTTCTATAATTAAATCCTAACTTAAGATTAGTACTGCAAATATGAATAAGCAACTAAATTAAATATGTTTTAACTACGCTCTAGTAATCTAATAGAAAAATCTATGTTGGAATCAAGAAAGGTATTTTAGGAATGGAACAACTCTGTAGTTTGATGATATGCAACTATAAAATGGAAAGCTTTGTTAAAGTTTCGATAAAAATCATAAGACTTGGCTGCCTTACATTTTAAATATATTCTCTCCCCGCCCTGGGCAATTTAAAAAATTTGCTATTTTAGTATGAAAATTTGGGAGACTATCTTGATGGATCATGCGAAGCACTTAAAAGAGCACTCCCTACATCTTGATTTAGGGGATTAGGGTTTTAGTTCCAATTCTACAACGAAACAACTTCTTGACAAAAGCATTTAATCTCTGTTTCATTGTCTGTCAAATGAGAGGTCTATCTCTCTGTCCAGTAGGTTATATCTGTGCTTCCTGTCCCATTCAATGACTCTACATGGATAAGTCTTTGAGCTAACATTTACATAAACATTTAGCTCTCGCCGAGGTCGTTATTATCACACATTTGGAGAGCTTATGCTGACTTAAGCAACATTGAGAAATTACGTTATACAAGAAAATAATTTTATAGGTGCTCATATCTAGTCATCAATAGATATGAAATTACTATGGCTCTTAAAATTCCTCAATGCCAATCATATTTTAAACCCCTCAGAAATTTCATATTCTCAAATTATGGTAATAAATGTCTTCCCAGGAGATATTTTCTAAATGAAAGAAAATATTGAATGTAAATAATCATTTCCATCTAGTGAAGAAAGGCACCAAGACCCTTGTGGTTTACCACACTCAGCTGAAAAGCTTAATTGGATAAATTACTTGAAACATACTCCACGATACAGCTTTCTAAGTTGGCATGTATTTAGTCAAAGATTTTACAATCGAAGACCCTGAAGAGCAAATATCTTCCTGTCAAATAAAATATGGTCGAAATATCACATTTGGCCATTGACCAACTGCATGGATTAGATAAGATGCATATTTATATTCTAATTTTACAGAAGGAAAAACTGAGTATCACAGTTTAAGAAACCTGGCCAATTTTACATATCTACTCAGTTGGGACCAGAATCTTTCATTCAGTTATTCCGTTTCATATATCACAAGTGTTTTGAGTTGTCTAAAAAGAGAAGAAAAAAAAATGTACGTGGAAGGTAAGAAATGGTTAACAAAACAAAAACAAACTGTCCAAAGGATCCCAAGAGAATTTGAAAATACTCAAGTGATTTCTCTCACATATAATTTCTCTATCTTCTCTGCCCCTTATTAGAGATGGAATTTAATTGCTGAAAAAGTAGTTTGAAAAAATAGTTTTCATAGAAAATATAAAGGCTTGGACTAGGCAATGGCAGGGAAATACTCCACGGAGGAGAGAAATACTTCTCTTCTGCATACCTAGAATGGAAGGCAAGAGCAACGTATCAATGAGGTGAAGATACCAGTGCAGGCAGCGATCCTCCATACCAAGAACGAAGGGCAACTGAACAAAACCGAAATAAAAATAATTTGATTCAAACTTATGTAGATTACAACACAGAGTTGCTAGATGTTTAATTATGTATTCCAAGACAGAAAAATTGTCAATATGATTGCAGAACAAATATAAATGGTCTGTTTATTATACTAGAATTTCTTCAGATAAGAAAAAAAAAAACTGTATAATTGAATCAGCAGTGAACTGATTATTTAAAAATAAATGCGAAGACTCCATTTCTTTGTTCCACTATTTTGCCTTTTAGAAAATTTCTTTGTGAATGTTAACTCTGAATTTAACACTAAGAAGTGTTAAGAGAGGTAGGCAATGCAGTGATTCTCAGTCGTGCTTACCCATTAGGTGATTCAAATGTGCTTACCCATTAGGTGATTCA
>NW_011888875.1:233914-238943 GCF_000151845.1 Pteropus vampyrus
GGACTGTTAGCTTTCTATCATTGTTGTTCAAATAGTTTCTTTTCTATTGACAGGAAGTCATCCATGAATGAAGCCATCTGGGCTGGAGTTTTCTTTGGGAAGATTTTTGAATAAAAATTCATGTCTGTAATTATTGTAGGGCTATTTAGATTTTCCGTTTCCTCTTATGTCCACTTTCAAGTAATTTTTCATTTAATCTAAATAGTTGGATTTGTTAATATAAAGTGGTTCATAAACTTTATTATTCCTTTAATGTCTATGGGGTCATAACTGATGTCCTCTCTTTCATTCCTTGTATTTTCTTTGTTTTGTTCTTGATCAGACAAACTTAAGTGTTATCAATTTTGTTAATATTTTCAATAAACCAAATTTTGGTTTCATGATTTTCTCTATTACACATTCATAAATTTGAATATGTGGTATATCCGTTATCATTTATTTTCTAACTTCTTTGACTTAGGAGTGAAAATATAGATTTCTTAATTTCCAAATATCTGGGAATTTTCTGATATCTATTTTTAATCATTTCATAATTTAATTACTTTGTTATCAGATAATATACTCTGTACGATTTCAATTCTTTATATTTATTATAGCTTGTTTTATGACACAACATGTGGTCTATATTGGTGAGTGCTCCATGATCACTTCGGGGAAAAGATGCGTATTATATCAGTCAAGGTAGTTGACAGTGCCGTGGCAGTGCTCTGTATCCACAGACGGTTTTGTATACTTATTCTAGCTATACTAAGAAAGGAGTATTGAAATCTGAAACTTTAGTTGTAGAATTTCTTGTTTCTCTCTTCTGTCCGTTAGTTTTTTCTTTGTGTATTTTGAATTTCTGTGATAAGGTGTATACACATTTATGATTCTAATGTCTTCTTGATGAATAAACCATGTTTTCATTTTTAAATGTTCCTCTTTATCTCTGATAATATTTCTTGTTCTGAAATCTAATTTATCTGATGTTAATATAGTCACCTCAGCATTCATATAATAACTATTTGAGAGATATACCTTTGTCTATTATTTTCTCTCTTACGAACAGCATATTGCTTTTTAAAAATCCAGTCTGATAACCTTTTCCTTATAATTAGAGTCTAGGTCCATTTAATAAGTATCAATTATAATACTTAAAATAGTATACTTCTATTTTCCTCTGGAATTAAGCAATGAGAACAATAATTTTTATTTACTTACATATTTACTTTTTCTGAAACTCTCCATTCCTTTGCGTAGACTGAATTTCTATCATTTTCCTTTAGTTTGAAGAACTTCTCTTAATATATCTTGTAGTGCTTGTCTGCTTGTGACAGATTCTTTCAGCATTTGTTTATCTAAAATATTTTTATTTTTCCTTCATTTTTGAAGGATATTTTCACAAAATGTTAGGTTTCATTTTTCCTTTTTTTTAAAAAATTTTGGTTTTCTTTAAGTACTTTAAAGTTGTCAATCT
Source organism: Pteropus vampyrus (assembly GCF_000151845.1). Classification (NCBI taxonomy): domain Eukaryota; kingdom Metazoa; phylum Chordata; class Mammalia; order Chiroptera; family Pteropodidae; genus Pteropus; species Pteropus vampyrus. The sequence goes on from NW_011888875.1 coordinate 235,371, forward strand.
AATGTAGTCTGTCTTCTAATTGTTTTTAATGAGGTTAGCAGTCACTCTTATTTTCTTTTTGAATCCTTTTATGATTTTCTCTTTACCCCTTTATTTTAGAAAATAGTCCTCCCTAAAAAAAGCTATCATACTTTCAAAACATTTAAAGATTGAGATTTATCTCATGCTGTTAAAAGTAAACAACTTACATTCTGTATTGACTGATTTTCTTCTGATTTTGCATCACATTTTGCTGCTTCTTCAAAATATCTAGTAATTTTCTATCATAGGCTGGATACTATGGACGCTGTGTTGCTGAAGAGCTGGCTTTTACGTTCCTTCTTAATAGAATATTGAGTTTTATTTCAGCAATTAGTTAATTTACTAAAGCTTGACTCATTCGAGGATCATTTTTAAGCTTTTAAAGGGAAATTGTAGCTATTACTGTGGAACTAGATGAGCATGACTTTCTGGGTCTCTACGGCATGTCAAGGTTTTTAGTGAGGTGGCCACTCTGACTGGCCAGTGTTCAAATGTCTCCCACCCTTGGTGAGTTCTAGCAGTCGCTCAACTCAAACATCCCCAGTAATTAATTTTTTATTCAATAGTTAGGAGTTTTTTGCTCCATGTTATGGATTCTTGCCCCATGCATACACAGTTTTGTATTGGATCAAAGACTAAGGGGAACTATATGCAGAATTCTGGAGTTTTTTTCTGTGTAACTCCCTTCTCTCCATCCCTGCCTCACAATTTCTAGCCCCCTCAGTTGCCCAGAGCTATGACACCTGCCTCCTCACCCCAGCGAGAACTCTGCACTTCGGGGTCCCTCCTGCCGCACTACCGTTTGTAGGGTGCCTGCAAGAAGAAGCTGATGTAACTGTGAAACTCATCTTATGTTTCTTATTATCAAGAACCATAAATCTGTGTTGCCTACTACCTTAAAATAATCATTTCCTATATTTTGTCCAGTTTTATAGTTGTGTCTGTTGAGAAGATTAATCTGGTACAAGTTGCTTTGTGATGGCCACAAGTAGAAGCCCTCTAACATGTTTGAAATGCAACTTGTGAGGTTTCGACTCAGTCACCTTTGCAAATTTTAAAAATTCACTTGTCTTATGAATATTACATGAAAAACTTTTTTTCCCCAACAACATTAGCTAGACTTTTCCAAGTCCTGAGAAATATAGTTTTCACTATATACATCTTGGATACTTTCCCAAGGCCTGCCATTTCAAAATGAAAATAGCAAAAAGAGAGAGGTAATCAAAAGTGTGCAAGCAATCTTATACTCTGGACATCCCAATGTAATCCTAATGCTGTTTTATAAAAGGCAAGGGAGATTTATTTCTTGAGTTTGGAATGGTTGCCAAGTTTCAAAGAGCACTAGACTAAATATCAGAAGATATTGAGTCTTGTCCTGGTTCTATCACCTTCTAATCATGTGATCTTTGATAAAGGTGACAGTTTCCTCATCTGTGGAATTATATCTGATTTATCTACCTCATGAGATTAACATGTAGTTTATTTATTTTTAAAAAATTCTTTAATCTCACCACATATTTGACCCTTTTTACCCCATCTACCTTCCCCCCGCCTTACCCTCTGATAACCACCAGTCTATTGTCCATGACCATGAGTCTCTGTTAAACATGTAGTTTAGATGTAGTTAAATGAATCAGAAAAAAACATCGTAGATGTAAAACACTATATAAATATCAGGTATATTGCTCCTCATATCTTGAGATATGAGGCCAATTTATGAGTAAATATGATCATTTCAAGTACAAAACTTTCAAAGCAAGAAGAAGGTCAATAATTAAATGAAAATAAGAACTTACTTATACGGGATAACGCATTGCCATACTTAAAGTGTTTTCCAAAAAGATAATCACGCCTTTGAAATTTTCAAAAATTTAAATTTATCCCATGTTGCTAAAAATGAACTATTTACTTTTTTTGAGCCAATTATTTCAGAACATCATCATGGATACCACTTTCCCTTCCCCAATTAATGGACTTATTTATGTCAAAATGAACTTGCTTCTCTCAGTAGTCTTATAATCACAGAATCATAAGACATGAGATCCGGAAGACACTATGGACCTGATCTGAGCCAAGATTCCGTTTTACAGAATTAAACACTCTGATGGTGACCAACTCTGGGAGTCCATGTGCAATGCAGATAGAAAGTCATTGTATACAAAATGGAAAAATAAATTAATGCCATGTCCATTTACAACAATAGGACATATCACTTTGTTTTCAGGAGTTAGTAATCCCTTAATCTTTTCTAATGACTTTGTCATCACTAGCAGAAAGCACGGTGCTAAGTATTTTGAGAAGTTAGAAGTAAAGTGAATGACAAAAGTTCTTCCTTCAAAAATCTTATGTTGAGAGGAGAAAGAAAGCTCAGTGCAGAAGATTACATTGTCATTTCTGCGTGTATGAGTTTGGGCAGCATGAATTGAACTTAGTTTCATGAGGGCTTACTGGGTACCAGATGGCTGTAGTTACAATTGGTATAAAAATGTATAAGAGAAGGTTCTTGCTCTCTTGTACCTGAAAGTTTGATAGTGGTGAAATATATGCAAACAAATAAATGCATTGGTATGACAGGTCCTGGGGTGGTAAATATTGTAACAAGACAGAAGGGAAGTGGTAGGAAATGAAGCTAGAGTGGGGAGGTGGTGGCAATGGGTATAAGAAGAAGGGTAGAGATCTGCGAGCTATTTAGGAAGTAGACAGTGGGATTTGGTAACTAAAGAGATGTGGTAGACAAGGGAGACGAAGGCATCTAAGATGATAGCGGTTTATTTGTTTGTAGGTTCCAGGATCCTGCCTATGACAACAGAGAAAATACCAGAGTTGAAAAATGACTGGCTTTGGGAATGAAAAAACAAGTTTTATTTTTTGACATGCTGACTTTGAGATATCTGTGGGGAAACCTGGTAGAAACTCCAGGAAAACCTTTGGAGACTCTCTCTCTGTCTCTCTGTCTCTGTCTCTTTCTCTCTCATACACACACATACACACACATACACATAAGCTAAGAAAAGAGTTTTAGACTAGAGAAAATAATGTGGGCATTTATAACGTTGTTTAAGGCATAATGCAAACAATGGACAAAAGTGAGGTTATCTGGCAAAAGCATAAAGAGAGAAAATGAGTCCAAGAAAGAAATCCTGGAGAAGAGCAAAATTTGAGGGTCTAGTTGAAGTAAAAGGACGTTACAAAGAAGACTGAAAGGGGATACTGAGAAAGACAGAAGTCATCTGCGTCCTCCTGCCTCCCTGGCTGACAGAACCCTGTGTGCCGTAGAACAAACAACACCCCTCCATTATCCCATGGAAGGTGGATATCGATTACCCTAAACCATCATGCAAGTTCCCTCTGCCAGTGAGCACGTGAGGCAGTTCTGCTTAGGAAGAAATAAGGGAAGTCAGAGGGCTGTTATTGTTTTTCTTGCTCCTAAAAAAATAAACCCAGCACATAGATTTATTTGTTTCCAGCCCCTTAAGGAAGCCGCTTGACAATGAGATAATTATAGCTGTAGCATCCATCTTGAGACTGAGGTAACAGGCATGCAAGCGAAAG
>NW_011888875.1:239798-242228 GCF_000151845.1 Pteropus vampyrus
GAAATGGTCTAAAACCTCTAAAGACTTGCAAGGATCAAGTTCAATAAGACTGGAAATAATTTCAGAAGCTCATTAGTGACCTTAGCAATTCAAATGCTGTGGCCAATATCCGCACGATACTAGAATATGGAATGAATAGGAATTGAGCAAAGGAAAATCATATTGACAACATTTGCAAGAAAGTTGCCTGAAAAGAGAAGATAGGAAGGTATCTAAAGAGATGCAAGGAGAAGGAACAGTTAACCCTTAGAACAGGAAAATTAAAAACTTTATAGGCAGAAGGTCAAGAGTCAGGAAAGTGGGCGAGTCGGAAGGTACAGAAAGGAGAGGATTGTTTGTGGGCTAAGTGTCCGAGAAGGTGGGAAGGGGTACGCTTAAGAAGACAGATGACGATTTTGACTTGGAGTAGCGAGGACACATCATTCACAGATTGTGAAGAGAAGTGAGGAGTGTGGTTATACAAGTGAGAGGAAGGAATGGGCAGCAGAAACCAAGGGTGATATTATTCCTTATCCTAACATGGGAGGAACTTTGTTTACAGAGACTGAAGGGGGCAGATGTTGGCTTGGAATCATGAGTGGCCATGTTCCATATCCTTGGATGCGCTCAAGCAGCTGCATCTTGGCTGACTGAAGACTGGAATTAGCCGGAGAATGTGACCCTGTTAAGTCATGCATCTTGTTGCATCCAAGTGAATGATAGGCCTTTGGAGTTGCTGCTATAATTAGGTTAAAGTACATTCCACAGGGCCTTATCAAGATTCATAGTGATCCCTAGAGATTTGTGACTGCATCAGTAGATAAAGTAAAATATGAATTTATACATTGAAAATAAAAGGGTAATTTTTATAAGGTTACTCTTAAAAATGAATTATATCTCTAGGAATTGATATCTTCTGAAGATCTTATCAGCCCAGTACCTATGGTATGATGAGCAGTATTTAAAACCAAATACATGGATAATATTTGAGCATAATGTGTGTTTTCCTAGCCAGCTGGCTCAGGTAGGCCACTTGCCTTGAAGAAAATAGGATCCTGTCAATCCTGGTAGCACATTCAAGAAAATTGGGCAATATGGTGGTCCTTAGAGGGGCTCCAGGGCTGCTTGATCAAAATAATAAAAAGTGAACATAAGAGCTAGACATCATATAATTAACTATTATTTTCTACTGGTTTATTAAGTAGCAACAGCCACCCACCTGGGCTTCTTCTCTTTTTGTGCATTGTACTTATTTGGTTACCTATTGCCATGTAAGTAATCACACTGAAACAACAAAAATGACTTTATTACTTTTCTCATGGTGCTGAGTGTTGACTGGGCTCAATTAGGTAGTTTTCACTTGGGGACTTTAACGCTGTTGTAGCAGAGGGTGTTGTACGCTAGAGTCATCCTGTGGCTCACCTGCTCACATGTCATGAGGTTGATGCTGGCTGCTGGCCGGGACCTCGTGGCGCTGTAGCCAGAAAGTTAGCCTTGGCCTCTGTGGGAGTCTTTCCACTTCCTCACCGCATGGTGGCTGAGTTCCAGAACGAGTGTCCCAAGAGGACCAGGTGAAATCTGTATGGCCTTTCAGGTCCTAGCCTTGGAAGTTCCATAGCCTCAGTTCTTCTGTCGTCAGAGCTCTGCCAAGATTCAAGGGGAGGAACAAAACCTCCACCTCTCTATGGGATGAGTGTCAGCATCGCATAGGAGGAAGAAATGTGGGATGGGGGCGCTCGTGGCAGCCATCTTGGAAAAGACGACCTGTATAGTGCTTGATCCACACTGTCGCTGACTAGACGACACTCTAACCGCGAGCTCCTCACATCTCTTCCAACCCGATGCTCTCCTCTGGAGATTTTGTCTTTGCGGTGCTACTAATGGTAACTGCATGGGCCGTAAGTGGCACCTACGTGTGCCATCTGACAAGTTAAGGCTGGGAACACTTCTTGTCAGAGACTTTCAAACAATAGAATTTAATTTTTAGAGCAGTTTTAGGTTCCCAGCAAAATTGATCAGAGGGTACAGAGATCTCTCATACACTCCCTGCCCTCACACATGGATGGTCTCCCCTCATTATCAGCATCCCGCACCAGAGTGGAACATTTGTTATGATTGATAAACCTACTTTGCATCCACACATCATTATCACCGAAAGTCCATAGTTTACATTAGCGTTTGCTCTTGGCGTTGTAAATTCTATGGGTTTTGACAAATGTATGAGATGTATCTACCATTATAATATCATACAGAATAGTCTCACTGCATTAAAAATTCTGTGCTCTGCCTATTCATCCCTCCCTCCCATGTTAAAATAAAAGAAAAATCAGTGGATTGACAAATAGTGAGCACTCAATAACTAGGGTCAGGGGTTACAAATATAGCAAAATGATATATTTTTTTCATCTCCCATCCTTTGACCCTGACTGACCTCCGTCTTAGGATAGAATA
>NW_011888875.1:242278-248673 GCF_000151845.1 Pteropus vampyrus
CATGGTGGCTGAGTTCCAGAACGAGTGTCCCAAGAGGACCAGGTGAAATCTGTATGGCCTTTCAGGTCCTAGCCTTGGAAGTTCCATAGCCTCAGTTCTTCTGTCGTCCGAGCTCTGCCAAGATTCAAGGGGAGGAACAAAACCTCCACCTCTCTATGGGATGAGTGTCAGCATTGCATAGGAGGAAGAAATGTGGGATGGGGGCGCTCGTGGCAGCCATCTTGGAAAAGACGACCTGTATAGTGCTTGATCCACACTGTCGCTGACTAGACGACACTCTAACCGCGAGCTCCTCACATCTCTTCCAACCCGATGCTCTCCTCTGGAGATTTTGTCTTTGCGGTGCTACTAATGGTAACTGCATGGGCCGTAAGTGGCACCTACGTGTGCCATCTGACAAGTTAAGGCTGGGAACACTTCTTGTCAGAGACTTTCAAACAATAGAATTTAATTTTTAGAGCAGTTTTAGGTTCCCAGCAAAATTGATCAGAGGGTACAGAGATCTCTCATACACTCCCTGCCCTCACACATGGATGGTCTCCCCTCATTATCAGCATCCCGCACCAGAGTGGAACATTTGTTATAATTGATAAACCTACTTTGCATCCACACATCATTATCACCGAAAGTCCATAGTTTACATTAGCGTTTGCTCTTGGCGTTGTAAATTCTATGGGTTTTGACAAATGTATGAGATGTATCTACCATTATAATATCATACAGAATAGTCTCACTGCATTAAAAATTCTGTGCTCTGCCTATTCATCCCTCCCTCCCATGTTAAAATAAAAGAAAAATCAGTGGATTGACAAATAGTGAGCACTCAATAACTAGGGTCAGGGGTTACAAATATAGCAAAATGATATATTTTTTTCATCTCCCATCCTTTGACCCTGACTGACCTCCGTCTTAGGATAGAATACATACCTGAGTTCCATTCTCATGCCCTGGCCCAAAGAAGATAGATTAGGAGAAAAGATACCTTTGGTAAAACTGTAAAAAAGAGAGAGACACTTCAGGCACAATAACACTCTAGAGTTATGCTAACAATTTTGTCTTCTAGATCCTTCATCTTATGGACCAGATAAAAGAAGCCTGATTTTTTTTTCATCCTTGCCTCCAAAATAAGGACCTACCCTCAGTTTATCAAGGCAGGAAATCTGATGGTTTCAAATAACTAACAGTCTGGCCTGAATACAGAGAGTGGAAAAAGCTAAGATACTTTGGAGAAGATAGAGGTGTTGGTGGACCTAGAGCAGGAGTCCCTCAACTAAAACCAGCGGTCTAGATCTGGTCTGCCATCTGCTGTTTAAAGGGAGTTTTATTGAAACACACCAATCTTTTACATACTGTCTACACCTGCTTTCATGCTACAACAGCAGCATCAGGTAGTTGTGACAGAGGCTATTTGGCCTGTGAAACCTCAAATAGAAGTTATAGAGAAGAGACTGACATGGGAACCCCTGAGATGGATTCATTACAGGATAAGGGATGGCCAGTGGAGAAAGGTATGAATTGTTTGGCATCGACTTCTGGGTTCTGAATAGTGCTATGGCAGTGTGACTCATTCTAGAAATGCACTGTATGTTTATGCATCTCCACATAGCAATGACAAAAGGGATTATGAGAAAGTAAGTAAGGCACTCCATCCATTTACAGTTTATCTCCCACTCTACCCCATCATATCCTCTCTCCATCCCCCACTGCAGCCTTTTTCCTTGAACGGAATCTGAGCCCTCAAATTGCCGGGACTTTGTGCAAGTTCCTTCCTGGGTCCATAGTGTTCTTCCACCTTGTTGAAGACCTTGAAGCTTGAACTGAGTTGCCACCACTCCAGAAAGCTTTCCCAGATACCCACATCCTTATCCCCCCCGATGAGCTTGAGCTTCCTCTGTACCATTTAGCACAACTCAGTTTGTACCAGATTAGTAGAGCACGTCTCTGTCTCCTCCACCAGATATCAGCGACTAGAAAGCAGAGATGCAGTGATGCGAGGTGATAACCATGTCCCTAAAGCAGCGGGCTAAATGGAGACTGTGTCTGGAGAGGGACGCTGCTGTAGAAGCTTCTAGACCCAGGAGACCAGATGCTCCTCCTTTACAGACATCTACTTTGTGATTTTCCCCTTTAGTCAAGATTAAATCAGATGGAAGGCTGAGGCCAGGAAGCCTGAGTGGGATATTTTTATCCCAGCAAGTACATTTTGTGCTAAGAGGTGGGGAGAGTACTGATTTTGTACTTGAAAAAAAAAGGAAAATGGTTTCCATTCAAATATAAATTAATTTCCATTCCTCAGTGGCGGTCGTCATCATTCCCAAACTGATATGTCATCATTATAGTGATTTTGGGATTTTGACTGGCACATGAAAAAGTGACTAAATCGACTATATCAAAACGTTTTTTTTAAAACATCATTTTAGACTTGGACAAATAATAGAAAGTTTAAATCCAAGACTGTTTTTTTCTTAATAAAACGTATAAAAACTAAAATAAGGAGAATTATATCACAAACTGTATTTTTACCGACTTGTATAATCTCTGTTGCCATATTACTTATTTTTACTTACAGTTTAGTCTAATATTGAATGAGTCAGTAAAGGTTAAAACGATAGCACTCAGAAGAACAAACGTTAAGGGATGGTCACCATGAAGGTAGTTGCAGTGACAACAGCAAGTGCATTTTAATTGTTCTTTAAAAAAAGTGAATGAATGGATTTTATTTTAGAAAGGTTTAATATTTAGTGTAAACTTTACTTAAAAGTTTTAGGAGAATGTTTCTTTTATAAAACACATTTTGTTCCTAGGCATTATTATTTCAGCATTGTTTATTCTGCTCATTGATTTAGTCTTAGAATATGCTCTATTATTATTCTAGCAAAGAATTATAATGCTTGTTTTGATATTTTTTAATAAGGTGGAAAAAGCATATTTATGCAAAAAGAAATCCCTGAATAATACTCCATTGAAAACCATCACGTTGATGCATAAATCAGTGTTTTTACGGCTTAGCTCAATGAAGGGAAAGCTTAGCGTCTGGGTCACAGCCAAATACTCTTTGAGAGCCATAAAGTACAAACACTAAATTTCCCTTTACTCAAATATAAACCTATCACCTACTGTTAAGCAATCTTCATTGAATTGATGTTCTTCCTCTCAATTTATTTTACTTAATCATGTTTATTAGGGAAGCTTAGCACATCAAAAGTACATTTTAGAATAATTCCATGATTAACCTTAGGGCAAAAAAAAAGTGAATACAATATATATTGCCAAGTTTATTAACTATCTTATTGATGGGTTAACGGCTGCGTGATGAAGACACTAGTCATCAGTTAAACAGTGACCTTGAGACTCAAGTTTTAGCAGGGAATAGTCAGCTAGGTTATGGGCACTGAGAGGCTGCCAATGGAAGAACGTATTTCCAAGCATTTCTTAATTCTATGCCTTATGAGATTGTATCTGTGAAAAGCCCGTGCAAACTGGTCAATTCGGAAAGTCAAAACACATTTACATAGTTTGGGAGGATTTTAACAGAAGCTGATTTTTAGAATAGCATTTAACATATCTAATTATGTATTCACATTCAAAAGTTACTTAAGGTATAAACAGATGACATAAAAAGAAGTATAGATCATTAAGCTTGCAATTGTCCTTACTCCTGTACAGAAAGATGTCATTTAATAGAAATGCAATTTAAGAGAGACAACTTAAATTCATATAATTGATATTTTTTGATAAAGTAGACAGACACTATTTTCAGGACAGGAGTTGAATAACATCTCAAAGAAAGAAAGAAAGAAATACTTGTGAATCTCTTGTTTAATTAAGGCATATTATAACACAATTAGCCTAGGACAGGAGGATTCATCCTTAAAAAGTAATGTGTCAAAGCACCTCTTTCTTTTCCTGGAGAGTTTGCAGAGGAGTAGGAGAGAAGTTGTTTAAATGGTGATACTTGTGAAGGACATATTTCTGGAGATCACAGACACTTGTACAAAGGCAGCATAAAACTCTTCTGGTTGTTATGCTTAGAATAACCCAAGAATTAGTCCACGTAATGCACTTAGCACAGGACCTGGTACAAAGCAAGTATGCAAGATATTTAGCTATTGTCATTATTATTCCAATAAAAATAATGGCGTAAAATGTTTAGGTTATCAATTTCCACCTTAAGATGTGGTCCTTTTAATGATGTTGATTTACCATAACTTTAGACTATTGTGAGAAAGAAAATGAAAAGTGTAACATGAATATTCTCCCTTGACTTTGCCCAGGGAAAATAACAATCTGTTTAGCCATTTACTGAAATTAAGAAGTTTTATTAAACCTGAAGTCTTTTTTTCCAGAAGAAATCTAAAGTGTTATTGGAGTCAGAATACTGATTTTATATCAGACTTTCACTGATAAATTATCTCTATCATTCTAGAGGGAAAAAACAACCACTATTACTGAGAGCTGGCTTTGAACGTGGTAGAACTGAGCTAGATGTTAATTTATTCACAAAGAGTTATTGAGTCCTTTCTCTTTTCTAGATGATGAAGAGACTGCAGAGTATAAAGAGGCCAAGTTTCTATCAGGGAGCTTACGTTCCAGTGGGGTGAGGGAAGTTAAGGACACATAATATACAAGTAAATAATAAATAATATATAATAAGCAATGGCAATACACAAGAGAAAAAGAAGATATGAAATGGAGAAAGTCAGCTCAGAGTGACTGTCGGGTTATACGGGACAGGTGTGGAGTTGCTGATGGCCTTGGTGATGGTGGTCAGTGATGACATGTGAGCTGAGACCTGAATGGTGAGAAGCAGGTCAGTGGCCATGTTAAGGTCTGCAGAAGGAATATTCCAGGCAGAAGGGTCAGCATGATAAATAGTGCCCAGAGAGGGTTCCATCAACTGCTTCTCTTCTCGTATGGGCACAGCACTTCTTTCCAGAGGAGCCTTCCCCGCTTCACCTGAATCCGGGCTGGCCTTACGACCTGCTCTGGCAGGTGTAGAGCTGTGCCAGGTCCAGGCCAATCTTCTAAGAGGCTGGTAGCTTCTGCCTTCCCTCTTTGAAGACAGCCGCCTTTCAAAAAGTTTAACTATTCTGCAACTGCCATGCCGTGAGGAGGCCCAAGCTACACAAAGGAGCTACATGGAGCAACATCTGGGTGCCAGACTTGTAAGCGAAGATGTCATCAACCTTCCAGCCCAACCTAGCCGAATGCAACCAAGTGAGTGAACATGACTGACACAGAACCACCCAGCCGAGGTCACTCGATCCACAGAATTGTAAGAAAAAAATAAATTGTTTTAAGCCACTACTTTGGGGGGTAGTTTGTTATCCAGGAATGGATAACTGAAGTGATCAGAATCTTTCCTGCTAATCCCTCCTAACTCTGTCCCCAGTCAGAGGAGCCAGGTGAAGAGGCGAAATGAGAGGGGGAGGGATGACGGGGTCTGAGCTGCCCGGTCCTGCTGGTTCCCAAGCCGAGGGCCCGACCTGAGCTGGGGGAGGGGCAAGCTTTGCACCGTGGGCGAGATCAACAGAACATTTTTTCAGAACATTGGTGGGAGAAGAATAAAGCTCTTTTCTGATTATATCCTTTCAAGTTTAGCCCAGTCGAGTGACAAGTTCAAAAGCCCTAAGGGAGAAACAGGTTTATTCTGCTCGGAAGATCTCAAAGAAGGCACCTGTGGCAGGAAAGTGATGAGCAGAAAGCGAGGGAAGCTAGTGTGAAATGAGGTTGGGGAGGAGAGGTCTCTCTCTCGATTCCGTCTTCCTTTGCAGCCTGGGATGAAGTGTTTTGAATTTTACTCTGGGTGTTTCAGAAAGCCAGAGTTTTAGGCAAGAAAATAACAGGATCTTATTTTCCTTTTTTAAGAAAACCTCTGGCTACTCTTTGGGGAACCAGGTGGGAGAGGGATGAGCAGGGGGACCCCTGAGGAGGCTGCTGGAAGAGTCACGGAGACAGAGAGATGGAGGCTGCGATGAAAATGCTCTTCAATGCCCTTGATAACTGAGTGAGAGAAGTGACAGACATATCTGGTTTTGTTATTTGACAATTAAAGACCATCTAGACAGTTAAGGGTCGGGTCAGTGTCACTTCTCAGTGCTTTGGACTGAACACATCTGCGGTTCTCTGTCACCTGGGAAGGGGTTCATGCAAGTTTCTGGGTCTCTCCTTTGATCCTCTGATTCAGCAGGAAAGGCGGCAGGAGTCTGGAACCTGTGTTGTTAAAAGCACCTGCCTTCTCCTACAGATGGTTTAGAGACCCCGAGAAACCCCGAATCCTTACTCTGCGTCCTCAGGTCCCAGTGATTTGGGCTTTCTCACATGTCCAGTTAGCTCTGTACTCTGAATTTCTACACTTATTAAACACATTCTTTCATTTCTATTTCTTCATCTCG
>NW_011888875.1:250098-251784 GCF_000151845.1 Pteropus vampyrus
TGAACATCAGTGTGCAAATATCTTTTTGGATATGGGTTTTCAAGTCTTTGGAGTAAATACCCAGTAGAGGGATTGCTGGATCATACGGTAGATCAATTCTTAGTTTTTTGAGGACCCTCTATACTGTTTTCCACAGTAGCTGTACCAATTTGCAGTCCCACCAGCAATGTATGAGGGTTCCTCATTATTGCAAATATAAAGTATGAAAACATTGTAGTCTCATTGGTATTTTATGGAGACACAATATTAAGGGAAGAAGTGAGACATTTGTGCTAATCAAGTTTTTTTAAAAACCCCAAAACCTCTTTAAAATTATTTGTAAAAAATAGTTTTGTGCCTGAGTGGAAATAGCCTAAAGTATAGTAAATTATTTCAGTGGCATTAAAATCCAAAATGATGTGAAAAGTTTTGATATTACTCAATGTCTTACCTCAAAGTAATGTCTCTGCCAGGATTTATTTGACAGTTTTTTTTAGACTCCTAGAAAAAAGTCTAATTTGGAAAAAGAAATTGACATGTCCGGGCTGTATGTAAAAGTATTATGTCATTCATTTCTCAGAAGAAAGTCCTTGGGACCAGAATGTTTCTTATTGAAGTGTTATCACATTGATCAAGCCACTGGAGCACAAGTTTTCAATTGAAAAAGGAATGTGCTTGGTCTCGTTAGTTAATGCGGTAGGCTCTGTAGGGCAAGAGGGCAACCAGGCTCTAACCTCGGAGGAGAACCTTTATAAGAATACACTTCATTACCTTCAGGGCTCTGGGAAGACTGTGCCTCAGCCTGGAAACTTCTAGAAGGAAGCACTAACCTGGTCATTTCATAATTTTCCCAAGGGCGATCACCACACTTTGTCCACACCTGTTCCCCTCAGTTCACATGCAATTCCCTTCAAATAGTTTACATTTTTAAAAAGAATATCTCCATTTACTCTTCAGCTTAAAATCACAAAAAAAGACCTGCCACAGGCAAAAGGACATGACTGCATGATGAGACTTTAAAATGGCACAACTAAAATGCATTCTTCTTGATATCCCAGGGTTTGAAATGATATGTGCCACAGAATGAGTGGCTGGAAGTTTTTAGTCATCTAAGAAAGTTCAAGGAGATGTCTGGCCAGGGAAACCAATGTACGAAAAGGAGAATCCACTCTTTAATTTTGTTTGTTTTTGTAGCTAGATAAGGTGATTGTCCTAGATATGTTCAAATATACCATCTGGCTCTCATTCTGTATTCTCTTGGTTTAAAAAAAATCACTAGATCCAGGACTGCCTATTAGGGCTATTTTGATTACGAAGAGATGGGAGGACAGATGGCAGAATTACGTGGTGAAGAAAGTGATAGGCGATAATGAACTACTTAAAATTAATACTATGCTAGCATAGAGGCTGATGAAGTGTTGGGTGGGAACTCTAAGCTGAATGTCATGTCTAGAGAAATTCCTGTGCAAAAATCATCACTAACAGAGGGTAAATGTTTCTTGACAAAATTGCGGGTACATTAATGTGAAAAACCTAATTATGTGTGGATCATTATTATTATTGTTGTTTGCTGTAGTTAGCACTTATTGAGAATTTATGTATCGGGCATCGTACTAATTTTTTCCATGCACTGTCTCATTCACTCCTCAGACAACCTTAAGAATCAAGTGTTCCTACTACTTTGTTTCGGACCAAGAAATGGAGACT
>NW_011888875.1:251834-252366 GCF_000151845.1 Pteropus vampyrus
ACACTCTAAGAACAAAATATTTTTCTAACGAAATTTGTATAGGGAAAATCAAGAATTAGTTTTATCTAATCAAAACACTTGATAAAAAGACAGACATGGACCTCAGAAGTGGAAAATGAATTTTTGTTCCCCTTACAATTGCTTATCTAAGCTCAAAGAAATTGCTAGCCAATGAAGACAAGTTATCAGAGAAAATTGATTTACCCCAAACTCAGGTCAGATCAACATAAAACGATTAACCAAAATACAGCATTTACTAGACTCAAAGAGCAGGTGGCATACCTGATAAAAACCACATGAGATATCTAAGCTTTTGTTCCTCAGACGGGGAGACATGTGAACTACATGTATCGAGCTGAAAAGAATTCAACATGCCTTGTGTAACTGCTTATTTGATTGTTACACATGGCACACAGGTGGAAAGCAAATTGGCATTCTGTCATCTCTGTTTCAATAAGCTAAGAAAGCATTCATTTCAAACTGAACTAAACTAAGTTACCTTTCAGCTGCAAGCCAAGAGTTCGATGGTTAA
>NW_011888875.1:254446-258991 GCF_000151845.1 Pteropus vampyrus
TGAGAATTTATGTATCGGGCATCGTACTAATTTTTTCCATGCACTGTCTCATTCACTCCTCAGACAACCTTAAGAATCAAGTGTTCCTACTACTTTGTTTCGGACCAAGAAATGGAGACTATGAGAGTTTCACAACTTGCCCAAGGTCAAACAAGTAACAAGTGGCCCAGAAGGAGACTCGAAACACGTCTGATGTTAAAGTCTTTACCTATGAAGCTACACTGCTTTCTGTCATCTTGACTAACTGCTAGTGCGCCCGGGTCATATTTATCTGCTTCGATCCTTCGAGCCTCCTTTCAGCTTGCTTTCCCCAACGTCGACCTTCTCCTTCCGCTCGTCCCTTGATATATACGCCTTTCACTTGCCTGTGATTGAGGGAGTTTCTAAGTGATAACACATCCAATACAACATCGCATTCTGGATGGCATCTCACCAGGCCTCTGTGTGTTCCTCCTCTACAGCACCCCCTCACCGGCTGTACACAACAGCATCGATCATCTTCTAGCCCACCTCGGTTCCGTTAGCGCGTGTGATTACCTGTGTGTGATTACCTGTGCGCGATTACCTGTGCCAGGAGCCTCGGGTCTTTTAAAGCATGGATTTTTGACTGATTTTGCTCATCCATTGACAGACGGTCCATGTTTTAAATTCATTTTCGGTTCTCAGCTATATTAGATTGTAACTTATCGAGTTGAATTGCAGTTACTCTGTGAGTTTCGCCTCAATTTATTTCCCTGTCATTGCAGCAAATTCCAGTTTAGAATCAGATTTCATCACTGTGGCATTTTTTGCATTCTTCCGGGTTGTCAATAAAGATGTTAAACCAGACCAGACCTTCAAAGCGACTCCTTGGTTCCTAGTTGTATGCTCTTTCAGGAAGCCCACGCAGCTACAAGCCAAAGAATGCCGAAGATTGCTGGCAGCCACCAGCAGAAAATTCATGATCGATTTCTTTCCCTCCACATGTTCCCATCCAATTCATAAGCAACACCCACTGAGGGCACTTCTAAGATGTGTCCTGAGTCAGGCCACTTCTTGCATTCTCTATTGCCATTGACATCTAAGCCATCGTCAGCTTTCATTCAAGCTAGTGTGATCGTCTCTTAATTTGTCTCTGTTTTCACTCTTGGCACCTGATGATCCATCTTGTACACAGCGGCCACTGTGATTTTTAAAAATTAAAATGTGATCTCATCACTCCCCTTCTTAAAACCCTACAACTTCCTATAGCAATCTAGAGAAAATCCAATCTCTTTTCCTGTTACATCGCCCACTTCCTATGATCTGGCCTCTGTCTACATTTCCAATTTCATCTTACTCTCTCCCCATTCCAAACACATCTGCCTCCTTCTGTGCTCAAAACACCTATTTCCTTGGCTTGGGATGATCTTTCTCCCAGGTCTCCACAAGCTTGCTTCTTACCAACCACCATGCATACTCATTTAATTTAAATATTGTCTTCTTGGAGAAACGGCCTCTAGTCATGCAATTTAAAATAATCTTGATCTATCATGGCGAAGTTTCTATAGAGCACTTCGTTATCATCTGACTTTTCGTGTGTGTGTATTTGTTTGCTTATTTTACCCCTTTACTATACTGTAAGACCCAAAAGGGCAGGTACAGATTTCTGTCTTGTTCACTGCAAAAAACAAATGCTATGAACAAGGGTTGACAGAGAGTAGCTGCTCAGTAAATACTTGTTGAGTGAATGAACAAATGTAGACATCATCATCGTGATTGTATTCATAGAGATTTCCAAGGACGACCAAATCACAGGAAACCTCCTTCCTTTCTTTTGCTGAGAAGTTCTCCCGTAGCCATCAGCTTTGCCAATGGCCATTACATCACCCAGGTTTGGAATATGCTTATTCTTTTATCATCCTGAACATTTTGGTATTCAACCCTAATATGGGTAAGTTATCAGCATGGTCAAGTTATATTTTTTTGCCTGCCTCGAGGGCTACAAGATGATTAAAAATATATAAATACACAAATGATAGTATGTGACAGATTCCATGCGATTGGGAAAAAAACCTTTCCTTGACTGCTCAATGAGGCCTGAAATTCCTTTACCTAAGTAAAGCTTTTATTCTAAGTCAGAGATAAGGTTTAAAGATAAGAGGCCATGGATTTTTGACTGATTTTGCTCATCCATTGACAGACGGTCCATGTTTTAAATTCATTTTCGGTTCTCAGCTATATTAGATTGTAACTTATCGAGTTGAATTGCAGTTACTCTGTGAGTTTCGCCTCAATTTATTTCCCTGTCATTGCAGCAAATTCCAGTTTAGAATCAGATTTCATCACTGTGGCATTTTTTGCATTCTTCCAGGTTGTCAATAAAGACGTTAAACCAGACCAGACCTTCAAAGCGACTCCTTGGTTCCTAGTTGTATGCTCTTTCAGGAAGCCCACGCAGCTACAAGCCAAAGAATGCCGAAGATTGCTGGCAGCCACCAGCAGAAAATTCATGATCGATTTCTTTCCCTCCACATGTTCCCATCCAATTCATAAGCAACACCCACTGAGGGCACTTCTAAGATGTGTCCTGAGTCAGGCCACTTCTTGCATTCTCTATTGCCATTGACATCTAAGCCATCGTCAGCTTTCATTCAAGCTAGTGTGATCGTCTCTTAATTTGTCTCTGTTTTTACTCTTGGCACCTGATGATCCATCTTGTACACAGCGGCCACTGCGATTTTTAAAAATTAAAATGTGATCTCATCACTCCCCTTCTTAAAACCCTACAACTTTCTATAGCAATCTAGAGAAAATCCAATCTCTTTTCCTGTTACATCGCCCACTTCCTATGATCTGGCCTCTGTCTACATTTCCAATTTCATCTTACTCTCTCCCCATTCCAAACACATCTGCCTCCTTCTGTGCTCAAAACACCTATTTCCTTGGCTTGGGATGATCTTTCTCCCAGGTCTCCACAAGCTTGCTTCTTACCAACCACCATGCATACTCATTTAATTTAAATATTGTCTTCTTGGAGAAACGGCCTCTAGTCATGCAATTTAAAATAATCTTGATCTATCATGGCGAAGTTTCTATAGAGCACTTCGTTACCATCTGACTTTTCGTGTGTGTGTATTTGTTTGCTTATTTTACCCCTTTACTATACTGTAAGACCCAAAAGGGCAGGTACAGATTTCTGTCTTGTTCACTGCAAAAAACAAATGCTATGAACAAGGGTTGACAGAGAGTAGCTGCTCAGTAAATACTTGCTGAGTGAATGAACAAATGTAGACATCATCATCGTGATTGTATTCATAGAGATTTCCAAGGACGACCAAATCACAGGAAACCTCCTTCCTTTCTTTTGCTGAGAAGTTCTCCCGTAGCCATCAGCTTTGCCAATGGCCATTACATCACCCAGGTTTGGAATATGCTTATTCTTTTATCATCCTGAACATTTTGGTATTCAACCCTAATATGGGTAAGTTATCAGCATGGTCAAGTTATATTTTTTTGCCTGCCTCGAGGGCTACAAGATGATTAAAAATATATAAATACACAAATGATAGTATGTGACAGATTCCATGCGATTGGGAAAAAAACCTTTCCTTGACTGCTCAATGAGGCCTGAAATTCCTTTACCTAAGTAAAGCTTTTATTCTAAGTCAGAGATAAGGTTTAAAGATAAGAGGCCTGGAAGGAGGCTTGGAGAGCAAGCATAATTTGGCACCTGGAGAGGGGGATGGGAGAGCCACCTGTAAGGCCAAGAGTTGAGGATCAGTTTACGCCTGAGGCTTCTTTTGCAATTTTTATTCTTCTGTAGAAGTGAAAATGTGTGTCATGAGACCTGTATAATTCTAAGTTGTTGGCAAATAAACTTATAATACTCCGTTATGCATCATAACTGCTTGCTAGTCCCTTCCTTCCCTCGTTTTGGTCAAATCTCATTCTTCCTTTGCCCAAATATAGTCTTTTCTTCATTTTCTTCAAGTCTTGATATTTCCCTTCTCCCTATGAATTTTCTAAGGTTGTTCTTTATGTGAGAAAAAAATAAAACCTATTTCTCTTAGGCTTTCCTCAGCAAAATCCTTCTCTTGCAAATTTGTTTTCAGAGTTACGTTTCACCAAATCTTTTGAATCCAGTCCCCTAAGAAAATTCTCTCCTTAGGAAGGAAGGCATGAGAGGGGCTCAGGGAAGAAGAGAAATGATACTTCAAGTCGCTGATTTCTCATCTGTGAAATCCGCCTTCCTTCTGACTCATGTTTCTGACTTGATTATTTGGTCTGTTTCCTGTTTTGTCCTTCAACTGCAGTCCCAGTGGACAAAGGCTGTCCCTCCATTTATGTTCAAAAGCAGCTATAAATAACAAGAACTCTTGCTTTGTGGTAGTTTTCCAATATTATCCAAATTGCTTACCTTTCGCATGTTTTTTCGCGATGATAAATATCCACACTGTTCTTATTCAACATCTATTTTCAGTGAGGGACACGGAGTTGATGTTAATTCAAGTGTTCAGAGCACAGAGCGAAAAGCCCAAGAAATAGATCTAAATATAGGAGTTCCACCGTCCTTAGTCTGCATTC
>NW_011888875.1:260146-267248 GCF_000151845.1 Pteropus vampyrus
TGATGAGGCTGCCCGCTGTTCCACCAAAGAGTATGTACCTTTAAGCGAGAATGAAGTGGGAGCCAAATCTGATGTCGATCGCGAGGCTTCTGCTCACACGATGATCTCACACTATTCAAATAATTCTTGTTTTATAGATGCATGTTATTCATAAAAAATGGCCCGTAAATGCAAGCCAAGAACCCAACTTGGCGTGGAGCCAATAAAACGGCAATGTGCAGTAATGCGAGAAGCAGCTTCGTTCGTTGGACTTGGGACGGAAAGAATGTCTACCTTCGTTTGGGTGATTGTCAAGGGTAGTTTTTTGACACATGATTTTTGCCAAGTAAGCCAACCTCAGAATCTAACCCAAGTGCAACACAACTCTACTGTGCTTAAAATTTATAGTCTTCACGCGATAATCAATATGTTATGTTTACATTTGGATTAGTAAAAGCAAACATGTTTTTAAATACATTAGGAACTATAAAAGATTAAACATAATTTAGATGAAATTAACCAACAGCTAAAGCAATCTACCATCGCAATCACATGAAAACACACTTTTCTTCCTAAATCTTAATGTAGGTGCAAGAGTGTTTATCAAATATTGAGAGAATTAAGTTACAGCTATATAAAATACATGCTGATGCATATAATTGTAGTAGCTCAAGGGTAATCTTTTAAAATATATGTGAAATCTCACAAAAAGAGATTCAGAATCAGACTTTTTCAGAGCTAAGTAAACACCATCCAGGCAGTAGAGCAGAGAATTTTGTATTTCCTGTCACCCAGACAGATATGCTTAGGCTCGATGAGCACATAATGTCAGCAAATGGTGTTGAATTGTTCTGTAGGTTATTTTATCCAGGTTGTGGTGGATTGGACACTCTGGCTCTAGAAAATTATCCTCTTAGGAGGTCCTGATTGAAGAGAGTGGGTACCTTAATACAAAATGCTAGTAGAAACAATGCAAACTATTAAGTATGTACTAAATGCTTTCTAGGTTAAACCTGAAAATTCTAGGGGCAACCAGGTTGACAGAGAGCTGATCTCTGAAAAATTTCTGCACCTTAGATGAAAGAGAACATAGCACTTAAGATATGGGAAGAGTCGACATTTCAAAATAGTATTTCCTATGAAAACCAGGTGAATTCGGGGGAACGTTTGCTTTCTGGCACAATAAAATTTAAGAGTAGATGAATTCTATAAAATAAGAGATCAACATGGAGATGAAAATTCCAGTCTGACATGAATACACCTGAGAGGTAGGTAGAAATAATAACTGGCTGAGATAGGAAAGATTGAAAATAGTATAAAGATAAAACTGCAGAATACTGTAGGAAATCAGATTATCAGGTGAAACACACACACATATCTTAGGTACACAGGGAACAGACAAAAATACGAGATGAGCACATAGGAAATGAAGCCTGAAGAACTGAAATAAAAAGCTGCTGATCTTGGTGAAGACACTAGAAGAAATGAGATCGAAAGGATAGTGACATTGTAGCATTTGGATTTCTTCATTGCAAGCCAAAGAAAACAATTCTGGCTAATTTAAACAGAAGAGAAATTTACTTAAAAATAGTGGTTAGCTCACAATATCTCTAAGAAGTTCCCAGAATCAGGTTTGGAGTGTGGGGGACCCAGAATCACGCAGATCATCAGGCAAACACGTTGCAGCGGAGCCCACTAAAGTGCTGACTGCTGGATCTGGAATGCTCTCCTTGACGGCTGTACCTGCTACTTGGATGCAGGTGCTCGACTCTGCCACCTTGCTTTTCCCCATGGTGACTTTTCTTTCAAAGCCGGCAGCTGTACATCTCAGTGGATAAGCAGACATCTTATTTGGACCGGCATCACAGCTGCTAGGAAGGCAGTGAAGGTGTGGTGTCTGCCTTTCTATAGAGGCACACAGACTTTTCCAAACGCAATGAGGGATGCTTAAACACAGAGAAAGCCTAGAGCTGGACCTAGTGACTTGCTTCTAACAAACAGATACAATAAAAGTGATGGGATATCACTTATAAAATAAAGTTTAAAAAGGACTGACTTCGCTCTTGCTGCACTCCCTCTAGCTCTTCTCACGTGCTCATTCTATGAAGCAAGGTGCCATGTTGAGCCGCCCACCTGTCAAGGAACTGAAGACACCTGGGGCTAATGGCCAGGGAAGAACGGAGGCCCTCGGTTCAACATCCTGTGGAAAAACGGAATCCTGCCGAGGACCACGCGAGTGAGCTCGGAGGCCAGTCCTTTTCCCAGATGAACCTACAGATGGATCAGTCCTGGCTGACTCCTTGGTTGCAGCTCCCTGATGTCCTGAGCTGGAGGCTGCCCCTGAGCCACGCCCTGTTCCTGACCCACAGAAACGGTGAGATAATGTATGTTGCTGTCTTAGCCCGCTACGTTTTAGAGAATTTTTTACGCAGTAGTAGAACAGTCATTTTAAAAAAATAACTCTTAATAATTCTTAGATCAAGTGTGAACCGATTGAAACTATCGGTTATTTAGGGGAAAACCACAATGAAAAAAAGTCTCATATCAGACATATGAATGTCAGCTTTTACTTCCGACCTTGGGGGTGTATTTACAGACCGATGCCTCAATGAGAACAACCAGAAAAGCTGGAAACATTGAAAAAAAGATTCTATCTGAAATCTTCAAAGACCACTGAAGCCGCTTGGACTTGACGGGCCAAGCTCCTGGAGAGAAAGGAACTTATTGGGTTTGATTTCTGCCAGGGCTGGGAACTGAAGGGCTAATAACCGGGAGAGAAAGAAGGAGATTATTTCTCCTTCTTTGTCTTCCACCTTCTCCTAAAGGCTATTTAGAGGTGCAGTTTACATAGCTCCTCAGCTGCTGGTCCCGGAGTGAGCAAGCTGACTCGGGGAGCATGTCCACATGGCTCTCCCAGCTCTGTGGGTTCTCTCCCCTAGTGCCTCATTCCTACTCCTGGGAAAAGTAAAGTAATAGCTCATAAGCCCTCTGCCTGAGGCTTTGCGCTGTACTGAAACTAGATTCAAAATAAATGAACAGAAACTAAAACATTTTTAAGACACTAGCAATAGCTAATTAAGGAACATAATGGAAAAAGCACCCTGTAAGTTTTATGATGTGTTTTCATTATCAGTTCAAAATATTTTCTAATTTCTTTTTTAGAACTATAGGGTAATATATGTGAAGTGCTTAAAAGGTGCGTGGTAAGCGCTATGTAAGTGCTAGCTCTGCTTATTGAAAAGCATAGAGATACACACTCCTATATCGATACACAATTAAACACACAGCACTACAAGTAAAAGACAGCTTTCACAACATATATGACAGACAAAATAATAACAACAGCTGGCATTTATGGAGCATCCTATACATGGTCTCTGTATGACAGACAGTCCTATGTACTATTATCCACCTTTTACAAATGAGGAAACCGAGACACAGTCATTCGTCCAGGTCATACAGCTGGTAAGTGACAGCGTCTAATTTTGAACACAGGCAATCTTACCATATAAAGAGCTTTTGGATTCTGGTCCAGTTTACACGATGAGAGGCATAGTAATCACTTTCCCTTCTCAAACCCTATTAGAATAAACATTAGAAATATCTTAAGTAAATCCATAAGATATTGAAAAGCCTGTGGAGGTGCCAATGACATAATAAAACAGAAAATTCTGTTGGTAACCGACTGATAGTAAATGCTACCGGAGCTGAGAAACTACAGCCTCACGGGATTGGAACTGCGTTGAGCTCCAGGACCATGGGAAAGGCAGTGGCTGTGATGGGCTGCCAGGTACGCAAAGGCAAGAGGCGAGGAAGAGCTGTTTCGTCCCTCACTCCACCTCTAAGGAGAAGCTGCCCGTGGAATTGATTCCCAGCCCACTGGTGTAAAGCGGAAGCTCCTTAGGATCCAGGTTGCCAAGACCAGCAGGAGGGATGTGAAGTTCTCACGTCCACAAATATGGAAGCCTCTCTAGCACGACCCATCTTTGGATAACTATGCAGTTTTGGGGGGAAGCCAGGATGAGAACCTATCTCAGCAAACACAGCTAGCAACTGCTGAGAAATTCAAAGTTCGAGGTGATGTTACCATTGGGGCCACAGGAGTCTGTGTCACCCCGATAGCAGCGGGGAGGGAGAGGAATAATAGCAGTGCAGAAATGTAGTTAGCATTTTTCCTCAGTTCTTCCTCAACTGAGCAGTAAAGAATCCCAGGTTGTTGAGATTTAGAAAATATTAAAAGAATATTTTAGAAAGACAAAGATTGCCCCCAGGAGGCACATGGAGAAAGACAAAGTATGCCTTCAGGAGGCACATGGTCCCAGTGCTGTAAGCAACAAAAAGGGGCCACAATAAGGCCACGCAAAGACTACAAAAAGATAACCCAGAAGTGGGAACATCTGCCTTATATCTGGGCCGTGATGAGGTGGTTCCAAAGGCATTCTTAGGTGATTGGCAAGTGAGGTCATTTTGGTTGACACCTGGCTGCTAACTTGTACCTTCTGGTTTATGCTCCCAGGTAGAGCAGGAGGGGTTGGGGAAGGGATCCTCCATCTTTCTTTGGCCCCCCAGAGAAAAGCAAACAAAAACGGAAAGGAAGTATTTGCACAACTTAAGGTTCCCCTCCAGCAGAGACACACGCCTCTTTGAGGCTACCTCTCCGGCATTATTAGTCCAAAGGACTCTGTGACTCTTTCCTCTTCTTAACAGAAGACCCTGTCCTTGGAAGGCGTTTCTGCTCCTTTGCTACAAATGCATGCTTGTTAGTCTCGGATGGTAGAATCCAGCCACCATTTTCTTTTTCTATTTTGTTTTCCATGTTTTCTCAAAATTTCAACAAATAGTATATATGTAGGGGAAGAGAAGAATTTTCTCTATCCTACTAAGATCTTGGCCAAGCCTCCCTTGTAATAAAAGAAATTAATAGGAGAAAAGCAAGCAGAAGAGTCATAAGAGGTATACCTCCTGTCTACACAGGAGAGACCCAAAAAACTAAGTAACTCCTCTGAATAGCCCACGGCACCAACTTAAATGCCATCTTCAGCTAAAGACAAAAGAAAGGCGTTGAAGGAGGGGATGGATGGGAGAGGCGACCAGGAAAAGCCCAATAAAAGAGGGGAAGATTATTATGCAGATTTAAATCTCCGCCTTCTTCATTGAGAGGAATTCTAGAGATTTACTGTCTTCCTTCTTCCTGGTAGGGAGACCCCCCTTACAAATGGAGATTTCCCTCATGAATGTAAATGTTCTTTTACTGAAGAATAACTTCTTGGTTTTCTGAAAAATAATTGATTCTAGATAATCTTTATACCAAAGGGACATATTGTGGGTTGGCATATTTTGCTTTTCTTCATATACAATTGATAAAGTTTGAAAAAATACAATCGATGTCATACTAAAGATTTTCCTTTCATCTGTTTAAGAGTTAATTTTAGTATAATTTTTTTTATGAGTTACCTCTTGCACAAGCATTACTTTTAATCTATTTTAAATTAGCTTTTTATTGTCAGCATATGTTCTTGTATTATGCATAGCCGGTCCAATCAGTCTTTGGTCACTGTCCACCCCCCCACCCCGCCACCGTTTCTACTTCTTTTAAGAAAACAAAACAAAACAAAACAAATAAAAAACTACTCTAATATTTAACTTTTCATTCTTTTACTTCTGAAACAAATGATATCCTTTTTTGTGGAGTTTATCACTTTCTTGTCAGTGTTGCTTTTAAAATTCTGACTATTTCCCCTAAACTCAGATCTTGGGAAGAGTTTTGCCATTAGAAGGGTGGGGGGTTCTCTATTGTGACACTATTGAAGTTTCGGGCTACTCAATTCTTTGTTGTGGGGGGCTGTTCTGTGTAGCATAGGTTAGGCAGCAGCATTCCTGTGCTCTACCCATCTCCATGCCAGAAACACCACCCCACAAGTTGTGACAACCAAACACTCTCTGGACATGAGCAAGTGTCTCCACGTATGGGGAGTGTGGGGGTGGCGGGGAGTTTGTGGGGTGGGAGTGGGCAAAGCTGCTCCCTGTCGAGGACCACAGAACTAGGGTGAGTTTTAGGCTCGTGTTACCATTTTAAATCATGATTTATAAATGAATTATTCTCCGAAACATTAAAGTGAATAGGACTTTAGCAGCAGGATTTTTTTTGTTTTTTTCCGGGCAGTACACAGATAGCCTCAGAAATGTCACATTACTCAACTCAATGCTCCTTCTCCACTCTTGTTATTTCCTCTCTGGTGGTGGCATCAAAAACAATTTTGAAAGAGTCTGGCTACGATACTTCACATTATCAATCTCAAAAGGTCAAACATGCAACACGTCTACCCCACAACCCCCATCCTAACTTTCCCTGCTACTCAGGTGCAGAAATGTAAAAATGTAGATAAAAGTTAATTTTGTCTCTGTTAAAAACAAGACAACAGGCCCAAATGGAGTTGCTTATACCAAGCCCCACACCACCAATGGACACTTATTCACAGTTCCCCCTCTCCAGGAAATAGAATCTTAAACCAGTCAACCAAGATTTACCTGATTAGCACTAACTAGGTCATCTGACTGATGGGCCCAGCCACCCCTGCAGGAAAATAACCTCGCACCAACCAACGCACTTATTTTGCTTAGTATAACGTCCTTGTTCCTGATCACTTCTGCTTAGAAAAGTCTTTCATTTTGTACGAATCCTCGGAGCTCCTTTCTATCTGCTAGATTGGATGCTGCCCAATTCAAGAGTTTGCTGCCCAAACTCTTAAAATTTTTAGTATGCCTCAGTTTAATCTTTTAACATTGTATTCTCATGTTCATTGCAACATTATTCACAATAGCCAAAATATGGAAACCACCTTAATGCCACTCAGTGGATGAAGCAAATGTGGTCTATATATACAACGGAATATTATTTGGTCTTAAAAAAGAAACAAATCCTGCCATTTGCAACAATATGGATGAAACTTGAGCACATTATACTAAGTGAAAATTTCAGAGAAAGACAAATGCTGTATGATGTCTCTTATATATGGGGTCTAAAAAAGTTGAACTCAGAAGCAGCGTAGAAGAGTGGTTAAAAAAATTGAGTTTGTTTTTGTTTTTGTTTTTAAACTGGTGAAACTACACTGATGATCTTAGC
>NW_011888875.1:267558-271347 GCF_000151845.1 Pteropus vampyrus
AAAAGGTCAAACATGCAACACGTCTACCCCACAACCCCCATCCTAACTTTCCCTGCTACTCAGGTGCAGAAATGTAAAAATGTAGATAAAAGTTAATTTTGTCTCTGTTAAAAACAAGACAACAGGCCCAAATGGAGTTGCTTATACCAAGCCCCACACCACCAATGGACACTTATTCACAGTTCCCCATCTCCAGGAAAGAGAATCTTAAACCAGTCAACCAAGATTTACCTGATTAGCACTAACTAGGTCATCTGACTGATGGGCCCAGCCACCCCTGCAGGAAAATAACCTCGCACCAACCAACGCACTTATTTTGCTTAGTATAACGTCCTTGTTCCTGATCACTTCTGCTTAGAAAAGTCTTTCATTTTGTACGAATCCTCGGAGCTCCTTTCTATCTGCTAGATTGGATGCTGCCCAATTCAAGAGTTTGCTGCCCAAACTCTTAAAATTTTTAGTATGCCTCAGTTTAATCTTTTAACATTGTATTCTCATGTTCATTGCAACATTATTCACAATAGCCAAAATATGGAAACCACCTAAATGCCACTCAGTGGATGAAGCAAATGTGGTCTATATATACAACGGAATATTATTTGGTCTTAAAAAAGAAACAAATCCTGCCATTTGCAACAATATGGATGAAACTTGAGCACATTATACTAAGTGAAAATTTCAGAGAAAGACAAATGCTGTATGATGTCTCTTATATATGGGGTCTAAAAAAGTTGAACTCAGAAGCAGCGTAGAAGAGTGGTTAAAAAAATTGAGTTTGTTTTTGTTTTTGTTTTTAAACTGGTGAAACTACACTGATGATCTTAGCTACCTCTAGCAACACAGATTTCTTTTTGGTCTTCCATGATTTAAGTAACACAGGAGGCATATAACTGAGCGGTTAAGGGGGTGAACTTGGGAGCCAGACTGCCTGAGTGCAAAAGCAGCCTCCGTCCCACACTAGCTGACTGAATGGCCATAACTCATTCTCTTTGTCCTCACTTTCCTCACCAGTTTAATAAAGATAATAGTACCTGCTTCATAGTGCTGTCATGAGGATTAAATAAATTAACACTTGTGAAATGCTTGGAACGGTGCCTGGCCCAGTAAATGATCGATCGATTTTAGTTATCATTGGTTAAGTGCAAAATAATTGTTCGTGTAGTTGAAGGCTTATCCATTTTTAACATAAATCTTCTTTTGAAGTGTTATGATCACTTCATTTTTCTCTTGTTCACTATATAAAACTTTTTTGAATACCCATTATGTACCAACGCGTTAGTATGAGATACTAGGGACGATCCATAAATTTTCTATGTATATAAATGATCTGGCCTCCGGGAGCTTGCGATCTTCTGGTGGAGAGAGTCAAGAGGAGACTCAGAGGAGGATGCTGGTGGCTCATGCTCACAAGGTCACCGAGCGATGGACAAGGGACACCGCCTGGGCCTGGATTTGGAGGCGGGCACAGAGAACTGCCCAGAGGAGGAGTACATGAATACTTTTTAATCTCATTATTTTTAAGTGGCAAAAATTCGTAATTAACCATTTTGAAAGGGAATCTTCTGAACATGTGTCTCATTATTCTTTACCAGGCTATAAACCGTCCTTGGAGACTCACACCCTTCATTATGAATGTCAGAGATTGTGCATGGCAAAAAAGGTAAACGTACCTCCAGTGGCTTACTAAACTGCACATAGAGCTGTTTGCTCTTAAATGGACTCTTACTGTTGAGATTTTTAAATTACTGAGTCTGCTTTCTTTGCGGGGGATTGGGGTGGGTTGGGATATTAGCTGTTGTTTCCTGAAGCTGCTACTCTGCTTATATTTCCAAATTTATTATTTGCGATTTACCATGGACAGGGAAATTAGGTAAACATATTTATAAGGATTCTGTTTAAAATCAAATATAACAGATCTAGTGGGCTCACCTGACAGGAAAGTGGAAGCATTGACAAATGGACGTTTATGTGATTGTGTGTGGAGTGGGCCGCAGTGGTCTGTTGGGGGCTGATTTGCTTATTTCCTGGTTCTCAGGTGGTTCAAGTTTACATCTGATGGAATAGTGACTTCTCGGTAATTAAATGATTTAAATTCTTCTTACAGTGATATTTTTCCAACAGAAGGTGTGCTTCTCTTGTAGTATTTCAGTATGTAATAGGTTCATTTTTATCCTACTTATCACTGTCTTCATTTTTTGTGAACCTGAATCATATCCTCTGTCACCTTTCCTTGTCTCTGTAGTCCTCATTCTGAAGTCTAATGTCCACAGCAGTTTCTTTTATGCTCCTGCTTTTGTTAGTTGCTTCGATGGAGCACTCCTGGTACACTTCTATCTAACCTTCAGAAACCAGCTGAAACGATCCTCTCTGAGAAATTTTGTCTTAGAATGAATCATTCTTCCCCTGCAGAATTGTCCTCGTACCATAACTCTTAATCTGTGTAACATGTTTATGTCTGTGTGCCTATCTTCTTAGTTGGACTATGGCTTTTCTGAGGTCAGGTCCATCCATTTCCCAAAGTGCATTACCCCCAATCTGTCACTTGCTAATTGTTGATTGCACAAAAAGATGATGCTGATCGCACTCAATCCCTTTTGGATGATACCTGTAATTTACGGTATTCCTTTGCTTATCTATCCATTCACCCCCACATTTACATGCACCAGCATATTGAGTTCGTATTTATTATATCAAAGATTATTTTCTCTTAAATGTATTAACTTATGTTTATTTATTCAAAATGTTCTACATTTGAGAAGCCTTATACAGCTGCAGTGTATAACTTGTGGTTTTGTATTTCAGTTTCTTGTTGTTGACTGAACTGGAAGGGGCTAGGTTGGGGAGCTCAGCCAGACAAGGGAAGAGTTGACAAGCACTGTAACTGGTATGGGCTGTAGGTCAAGTTCCTAGATGTGGGGAGCATTGGCTTCTATCTGCATCTGTCCAACAGTCATTCCCCCTGGTAACATTTCTCTTCCCTTGAGGACTCTGCCCACACCAACCATGTACTTCCATCGACAGTAACTTTTGTGATTGGTCAGCAGTTCACAGTCCAGATTAGATGAATCACAGTCTTCTCCTGAAATTTCTGAGGTCTGAAAAAGGGGCAGATTGGGATGGAACAGGGGTGGGATATGAAATTTATGATCTAGTGTAAACATGGAGCTGCCTCCTTTTCTTGTCTCCCTTCTAAGGCAGAGTGGGGCAGACATTGCTCCTAATCTCGGCAGAGGCCTTGTCAAAGACATGGAGATCCTTGGATTCTACAGGGACAGCAACCAGGATTCAGGCCAGTAGCCTGCCAAAGCCAAGCTATGGCATAGCATGCCTGTATGCTTCTCACTTCGTACCTCCTGGTGGTAACACTGATAAGGTGCGCAGGTGTGTGAGGGAGAGCAGGCAGGGAAAGGAAAAAGAGAAAGGAGACTTGGGCATTACACTGTGCTTATTAATCTCTAATTGATCCTTAGGGACTCTGACAAAGGTATCCATAGAAGAGTTTGTCTCTGTCTAGCAAGTTCTCACTCTAGCGAACTAATTTTCTGCTCTCTATTCAAACATCATGAAAGCATAGCTTTCTTTAAGTTATTTGTATGAAACTTTATCGATAACTTTTAAAAAGTACATAATAGTTCTTTTGAATGAAAATTTTAGTTACTATTTATTTAATCCACATTTACTAATGTGGATTAAATTAGAAATTTAGATTGACAGTAGAATTTTAGTTACTATTTATTTAATCCGCATTTACTAATGTCAACCTTTGTAGTATATGTGGATTAGTAAATG
>NW_011888875.1:271397-277781 GCF_000151845.1 Pteropus vampyrus
TGAGTTCGTATTTATTATATCAAAGATTATTTTCTCTTAAATGTATTAACTTATGTTTATTTATTCAAAATGTTCTACATTTGAGAAGCCTTATACAGCTGCAGTGTATAACTTGTGGTTTTGTATTTCAGTTTCTTGTTGTTGACTGAACTGGAAGGGGCTAGGTTGGGGAGCTCAGCCAGACAAGGGAAGAGTTGACAAGCACTGTAACTGGTATGGGCTGTAGGTCAAGTTCCTAGATGTGGGGAGCATTGGCTTCTATCTGCATCTGTCCAACAGTCATTCCCCCTGGTAACATTTCTCTTCCCTTGAGGACTCTGCCCACACTAACCATGTACTTCCATCGACAGTAACTTTTGTGATTGGTCAGCAGTTCACAGTCCAGATTAGATGAATCACAGTCTTCTCCTGAAATTTCTGAGGTCTGAAAAAGGGGCAGATTGGGATGGAACAGGGGTGGGATATGAAATTTATGATCTAGTGTAAACATGGAGCTGCCTCCTTTTCTTGTCTCCCTTCTAAGGCAGAGTGGGGCAGACATTGCTCCTAATCTCGGCAGAGGCCTTGTCAAAGACATGGAGATCCTTGGATTCTACAGGGACAGCAACCAGGATTCAGGCCAGTAGCCTGCCAAAGCCAAGCTATGGCATAGCATGCCTGTATGCTTCTCACTTCGTACCTCCTGGTGGTAACACTGATAAGGTGCGCAGGTGTGTGAGGGAGAGCAGGCAGGGAAAGGAAAAAGAGAAAGGAGACTTGGGCATTACACTGTGCTTATTAATCTCTAATTGATCCTTAGGGACTCTGACAAAGGTATCCATAGAAGAGTTTGTCTCTGTCTAGCAAGTTCTCACTCTAGCGAACTAATTTTCTGCTCTCTATTCAAACATCATGAAAGCATAGCTTTCTTTAAGTTATTTGTATGAAACTTTATCGATAACTTTTAAAAAGTACATAATAGTTCTTTTGAATGAAAATTTTAGTTACTATTTATTTAATCCACATTTACTAATGTGGATTAAATTAGAAATTTAGATTGACAGTAGAATTTTAGTTACTATTTATTTAATCCGCATTTACTAATGTCAACCTTTGTAGTATATGTGGATTAGTAAATGTGGATTAAATAAATAGTAACTAAAATTCTAATGTCAACCTTCGTAGTATATATTTCAGAGAAAAGGTGAATTAAACAGCTCAAACTCCATGTAGCTTATGATCTAACACAAGAGTTGAGGGCACCCAGGTAAGTGCATAGCTAACCATGAAGCAAAGCATAGTATGATAAAGGTCATAAAAATCACATTTAATGTGTGAGTTTGGTAGGAAAATAGATGATTTTCAGCTGAGAGGAATCAGGGCCGGCATTATTCAAGATCCTTCTAAAGCTTGGGTGGCCCTGTCCAGTCATGCTGATTCAATTTCATTCCAGATGCCAGTCGGGTTAAGGATATCCAGTGCACATAATAATTGAACGTATTTGTATGTCTTCAACCTGTCAGTTAAGCCTTTCAGCATTTTCAAGATTCAAGGCAGGAAGGCTAAGGGAGAAAATAGTGCTTGGTTATTTTTTGTAGTTAAAAAAAAAACCAATATGATCTTTTTCAGATCAGACATCCTCTTAAGACATTTTATTGTTTTGAAAGTCTCGAAACATTCTAGAGAGATTGAAGGAAGCATGTTTGGTAAAAATTAGAAAACTAATCTCATAGCTTTGATTGTATCTTTATGACGTTTAAATATCCATGAGCTTTCAGAGAAGATACCAGATTCTTGGAGAAATGTCAGGTCAAAGGAGGTTGGTGAGGATCAGGGCACTTGGTAAGGGTACAGAGGGCATGGACCAGCCAGGTTAGAGTGGAAAAGCCAGCAGGGACAGGGAACAATGGGGAGAAGCAAGAGGCAAAGAGAAACTGTGAAGGAAAGAGTGGTACCAAACTTACAGGTGGAACTGAGAAATGCAGAATGCAGGGGAGTGTAAAATCACATGAAGAACTTGATGGCTCATTAATGAGTTTGGTCAGATGTGGAGAGCATCCATTCATACTGCTTCACTTTCCCTTACGACCAGTGGAGTGAATTTTCAAATTTCAACTTATTTCTTGAATGAGAGATTAATGTCGACTAAGACTATGACTTTACTTTTATATGGTAGCTAATGACTCATTAGGCGGTGACTACAAATTACTGAGAACAGAATACTTTTAACTTGGTTAAGTCATGAAACAAATATTTTACATCCCATGAAGCACAGCAAAATGCTGTGACTGCATCCTTCATTATCTTACAGATTGCATTCCCACATGGGAACTATGGGTTAACCAGTGCCTTAAGCAGAGGCTGATTAATAATTACCAGCTTGATTATCTGAATTATTCATATATTTGTTTATTAAGTACTGGCTGAGCACGACTCTGACTAGGCACTGTCTAGGCACTGAAGACAAAGCAGTGAACAAAACAATCTTTGATGGAGCCAGTGTTCCAGTGGAAGATGTTAGATGAGAAAAGACACCAACAAAATACATACAGTATGTAAGTATATAACTTTATAGTAAAGCAAAATGAAAAAGAGTAAAACTGAGCAAGAGTGAGAGTTAAAATCAGAGTGGAGGATTCTATTTCAGATAGGAAGGAGTCTTTTTGATGAGGTGTCTCTGAGCAGAGAGCTGAGTGCAATGAGGGAGTGAGCCATAATAATGGGAAGAGGAATGAAGAGGGAGTGTGCTTGCTAGGTCAGCCTGCTAGGAATGAATAACAGGGGTGGGAGACAGGCTGGTGAGGAGGGTATGGAGATGTCTTCACAGATGTGGCCAGGAGCTAGATTGAAGACTTGAAAGGCATGCTAAGATTTTTGATATTTCAGGAAGTATAGTGGGAAGCCATTGGTGGGTGCTAAGCTGGGGGATGACATGACCAGACTTACATGTGAACAGGATCAACCTGGTCGCTACAGCGGATGGTTACAAGAGTAAGAAGCATGGTGATGGGAGGCTGTTTTGGTTGTCCGGGTGCACTACGATGGTGGTTTGAACTGGGATAGTGGGAGGTGAAAAGTAGTAGCGAAATTTGAAGTATATTTTGAAAGTACATCTGAATTTTTTGCTACGTGGAATATATGATATGAAAATTAAAGTCAAGGATAACTTTAAGGATTTTGGTGTAAGCAGCTAGGCGAATGAACAGCTGGTTTACTGGCATAACGAAGCTTGAGAAACAAGCAAATTTGGGGGTGTTGTTTGCTTCTGGACTGAGTCAGAAGTCTACTTAGGTATCTAAGTAGATCGGTCAAGGAGATAATGTGATACATAAGTCTAGAGTTTAGTGGAGAGGTGAGAATAGGAGAAATCAATTGTGGACTTATCTGCACACGGCATTGTGTTGTGTGGTGCTGACATTGCTTTAGTTCTGGTGTACATCAGAGCTACCCTCTGCCTTGAGTGCTCACAGCACAGACTGTGCTTCGCCATCCTCTTTAAAAGTCATCCTCCCACCTGCACAACATAACCTGTTGCTCTGTAACATACTTAGAGTTCTTAATTTCTTTCCTCAGTTATTTGGAGACAACTGAGAATTCTGTATATAGTACTCAGTGGCCACAAAGACCAATAAATACACCAAAAAGGTGTCAACTGAACAATTATGGAGCATCTGAAAGGGCTAAACTTAATAGAATTGAAAAGCAATTCTAAAGTGCTGCCTAGGCTAACTCTCCTTTTGTTTGGAGGCCATATCAAGGTCATCATACCTAATCTAGCTTCAAGGTCATTCTGAAACCATTCTGACCTAGTGCAGCCTGGATCATTTTCTATCTAACAATCCTGAGGTGACATGTTCACTAGGGAAGTTCAAGGAGAATATTCCACAGATATCCATTAACATCACTAAAGAACTTTTGGGGGACATATTTGCCTGGGGCCTCTCCCACTTCTCATCTAACTTTTGGATTCAACTCAAGGAAGTCCTGGCATTTAAGAGGTTTGTACCTTCCTAACGAAACCTCTTTTAGTAAAGGGTACATTTTACTGTGTGTGTGGCGAGGGGAGAAAAGGGAGACATGAGAATGGAGACTTTTCAAGTATTTGTTGTAATATTTTTATCTTTCTCCCTGTTTATACAGGTTGAAGTAGGTTGGCTGTGCCTTTTAGTGTTACCTTGAGTTGATAGAATTGCCTCTCCCATCATTTTTTTTAGTTGGTGCGTGCACATCAGCTATCGTATGGCTGTCAGTGGCTGCGGGTGCCCTGATGTTCTTCATCCAATGTCTGTTTTTCTATTATTTCTTCCACGTGAGAGCCAGCAGCTGAGTGTGGTTCATGCTGTGCGTGTTCCCCATTGTTCTCTATCTTTATGGCAGAAGAGGAAGTCAGAGTTCCTAAGGTGTTTTTCCTTGATACACTGACGACTCACTTAGTTAACTGGAAATCATGAACTAGTTTCCCCTTTTCGGGGAGAGATCAAATTGAAGGTCATAGAAGCTGGGAAATAATGTTTTCACGTGGCTACTCACCTTATTTATACCAGAATTATTTTTCCAGAAACTACCGAGAGGACACATGTAGCATTGTGCCTGTTTCCTCCTTTATCCCTGGGACTTTGCCATCTGAGTCATTCTGTATTGTTTATACAGAACTCACAGCTTTTATGCTATCCTTCAAATAACAATGTCCTTTATCTCACCTGGAAGAAATTTACCAGTCGTAAATTGAATTATTTAGGGGATTTAAAAAAAAAAAAATTTAGACACCTTTTAATCCACAAACTTAGGATCGAGGCTTATGATGATGACTATGGCAATATACAGACTTGTGCAATGTCATTTTGACAAGTAAGACTGAAAATGAAAGCGTATCTACAATCACATTTCTTCAATGTGATAAGTTCCTAGGACATTCAAGGGTTGTTCTTCTAAAAATGTGCTTGTTGCCTGCCACTCTGCTACCAAAAATAAACTAGTCTGAGGGGCCTAAGTATGTGTTAGAGGACATTCCTGGGAATTGTTTCACTGGGGATCATTTGTGACATTCTCGACTTCTTTTTTTACTTTCTTTCTTTCCTTTTCAACCAAACCAATTTCTGTCAAAAGAGCTGGGGCATTTTTTTTTTTTAACCCAAATATACTTACTGCCAAAATGTATAATGGAAAAATTAATTTAAGCTGGTAGTTTATCTTGACTATCATGTAGTATACAAAACTGTTTTAAGAGGCAGGAGAGAGGATTGGGGAAAAAAATCATTCTGTGTTTGAGCCAGAAAATCTAGTCAGTTAGCTCAAAAGTTCTTTGTTAATAGTCCTGTGACCTTGAACAAGTTACTTCGCCTGATTCTGGGTCTTCAGCTGTGAAATGCGGCCAAAAATGACTGTCCAATGAGAGTCTGTTGTGCCCAAGACGTTAAAGTGTTACACTGGTGAAAATCGCCATTGATTTGGATAGACACATTGAAGCATGTGAATCCAATGCTTTGTGATTTTGCACTGTACGAATTTGGAAACCAGTGCATATGCACGGTTTTCCATCCAATTCTGAAGGTAAGGTAGTTTATTTCAGAACACAACTGAGGGGGGACGGCTGCCCTGCCCGAGACGAGTCTCCGAGAGGGTTTGCGAAGTGGAGTTATAAGATAAACTGGCTTTGGGGTGCGTAAAACTGAGATCCAAGGTTGCAGCCACTTCTACGGGAGGAGAGGTGTCACTGAGTCTTTTCACAGCAAGGATGAAAGTGACCACCCGCCACAGAACGTGGCACCAGGGTTCACTAGGAGGAACCACTCCAGGAAATGACCCAGTGTCATCAAGGCATTTACAAATAAATCCGGATCCCCACTTGGGAGGCAGGGGGGCAAGGAGGGCAGAAGGAGGACTTAGGCTCGAGACTCTCCGTGAGCGTGCCCTTGAGGGAAAGGGCCGGGAGGGCTAGGAGCGAGCGCTGGGCAACGGCGGTTACTGTCCCCGGGGTCCGCACGCACTTTGCCTTGCCCCTGCTCAGCGGGCTCCGGCGCGACCAGGGCCCCAGCCTCGCGCGCCCCGACTCCCACGCGCTCTCGGTTCGACCCGCGCCGCCGCATCTCAATTGCCCACTCAGTAACGGCCTCCGGACCGCGGCCTGCGACCCCAGCCCCACCCCGCTCACGAGAGCCGCAGTGCCGCGCGGTTTGGAGAGGGGTGATCCGGTCCGGAACAGACGTGCGTGGCTTTGGGGCGGGGTCGGTGGAGGCGGCTTTGGGATGCCCGTCCCGGAATCCGGGAGAGTCCTCTCCTCTTCACGCCCGGGGTTCGCCCCCACCGCACCCACCCCTCCCCCGGACCGCCCTCTGCTCTCCTCTAAACGAGCCCCGCGCCAGCCCCGCTCCCCTGTAGACCCCTCCCCCGCCCACCCCGCCCCCG
>NW_011888875.1:278421-305520 GCF_000151845.1 Pteropus vampyrus
GGGGAGGGCGAGCGGCGTGGCGTCGGCGACCCGTCCGAGACGCGCTCGGTGTGTAGCAGCCGCAGCAGCAGCAGCGGCGGTGGCGACCAGCGCGCCGGCCACCAGCACCAGCACCACCAGCCCATCTGCAAGATCTGCTTCCAGGGCCCTGAGCAGGTTAGGCCGGGCGGGACCACGGGCAGCTGGCGTTAGCTCCGCTGGGCTGGGCTCGGCTTGGGAATGGGCTGGGTCTCGCCCGCGACGACCGACCTTTCAGCACCGCGGACAGCGCTCGCCTCTCGCTTGCACCGCTGGGTGGCTTGTCTGGTCCCGCCAACTGAAAAGCGTCTACTCTGTGCTGCCTTTCCCTTTCCGTGAAGGCTGGTAAAAAGGTCCCGGTGGCGAATACAGGGTTTCATTTGATCTATACTCCCCTCGCCCTATTTGGTTTTGCAGTTACACATTCCTCAAGTGCTTTAATGAAAATGCCATAAGTATCTCTTATTTACGAAATGGATTTTGGTTCATACATAAAAACGAACCTACATCCCTTTTCTACAAAAGTATCCTGAGGCAGATCGCCTTAGAATACAAGCTGGGGTGAGTCATGTCAAAACCAAAAGGGCAGCATCTTTCCATATTGCAAATTTGGAGGCTTAATCTCAGTGATATAAAAGGGTGTTACAGTTTTACAAGAGAAATAGGAATGTGCTGTGGCCTTGTGAAAGAAAGGCTTTTTAGGCAACCGTGCACTTTATATTTTGTTAGAAACATGATTCTAAAGTATAAACTCCATTAGAGGTGCATGCAACTTACATGAGAGTCCTCATAGAGGCAACAGGATAATATATCTCTCTTACAAAATGTGCGGTCTGAGGAAACATTAGGTTTAATATTTTTACAAGTAAGGAAATTGCATACGAATATGCAGGCTTTCAGGAACATAGTGCCCTAAGTCAATATTTATGATGCTACATTTAGAAAAAAATAAAAGCATAATGCTATTGCAAGCTACTTTCTGGGATGCCATGCATTTCTTCTTTAGCAATGATTAAGAATAACTGCAGAGGAAATGCATCTGACCATCCACTTAAAAGTTATTAAAGAGATTTAATAGTACAGCTTTCTCCCAAGGGTTTAAGGAGCTACATCTTGCAGACATTTTGTATGTAGTTAGAACATTTATGTCATAACTCTAAGCAATATCTTTGAAATAGTTTTAAGACTTTAGTTTTATTCCTATCAGAGGTATAAAAATTTAATTTCATTTTCCAGGATAGATTTTTATGTCTGTATTCTTCTGGGAAAATGGCGTTGAAAGAAAACAAGTGTTATGTTTTTAAAATAGAGACATAAGCATAAATATTTATACTAACCTGTTTTCTTTTCAGGGGGAGCTGTTGAACCCCTGCCGATGTGATGGGTCGGTTCGGTATACACATCAGCTGTGCCTGCTGAAGTGGATCAGTGAGAGGGGGTCCTGGACCTGTGAGCTCTGCTGCTATAGATACCATGTCATAGCCATTAAAATGAAACAACCTTGCCAGGTAAACATTTGCGACACTTTTTTTTTCTGCACTAATTTTGCTAAACGTAAGTGCACTTTTCTAGGAATATTTTACATATGCTACTTAAAAACATTTTATGCAAATCTCGGTAAAACCAAGATTTAGAATTTGTAGAGATATACTTTGAGAAATCTATGAATTTTTGATCTGAGAAACTCAAAAGACATTTTATTCAAATGGTTTCCTCTATGAATTTGTTGTTTACTGATAAACTTAAACCTACCTTTGTTTCTAAAAGGAGAAGTTGGTAAAATGTCTTATACTCCAATTAAGCCTACTTTACTAATTAGAAATGTTACATAATTTATTTGAGTAGTGCTTTGTTACTTTAAGCTTTGAAACCCTGGATAGAGTCCATTTATGGAAAACAAATGCAAGTAAAGCAAAACTTTACTAGTCTGGAAATTTTGTTCAAACCTATTATTCAAAGAATAATTATTAGAACCTAGTTCTAATCTGAACACTCTTCATTTAACCAGGCTTTCTTTTTCATATGAATTTTTTTCACAGTTAAATTTTGATTACTTTTATTCTTTGCTGTGATCAACTACGTAGTGGATGCATAAGTATTTCCAAGAGTTACTCTCAGTAATACTACTGAAAAACTTTTTGTGTATAATCACATAATAACACAATAGCCATAAACCTGCAAATAGGCTTTTTTTTTTTTTTTTTGCCATGGAAGAACTGATTTAATCATTTGAAAAGACTGGTGTAATGTAAAATAAGGATGACCTCTTCAACTAAAGCAGAGTAGTATGTGATTGACAAGATCTGGAGACAGGGCACTGATAAGCAGACATAAAAGAGCAGGGTTCAAAGCAGAGACAGAAGAGGTAATGGAAGGGAAAGGAAAAGGGAATTGAAAAGTCAGGAGTCAAGAAAGTCACAAAATCTATTGTTTCTTGTTTCTATTTATATTACCAAAGTTAGTTTGCGTTGAGCTGACCAGTATAAGATAGGTAAAACCGTGTTTGCAGAAGATAACCTGGAAGCTGAATACTACTGCATTCATAATTTAGATTTCATAGGTTTTAATTTGTGCATCCTCACATAATTTGCAATTAATTTGCATCTTTGATAGTCACCATTAAAGTCATGATTAGCAGGCATGAAATGAAAATATGAATTTTCTCAAGCCGACCTAAGGCTTATAAATAATTTGGAAAGAAGGGTAACAATGCAGATGAGTGATGTTATTATGCTGAAGACAGGCATAAACTTGACACATTTTCCTAGAACTTCTAATTGATCGAGCTACTTTGGTATCAACTTATGGATCCATCACAGTTGTCTTGAATAACAGATGGAACCATATCCAAAGACCTAGATATGAGTAGTACAATGGAATGAACAATAATTTTATGAATAGAAATATGTATAGGTGACAAATGGAGAGCTTTAGGGCTCCAGTGAAAAGTCCCATGAGAAGAGCTATGGTCAGATGTTCAAGAGCTGAAATAGAATGCTAAGTATTTCAAAAACTTTAACTTATGGCTACTATATATTAATTCATTTGGGGTGATTACTTTTGAAGTAAATAGATATAGGTCCTCGATGTAATTTTTAAAATAGAAAACAGACAAAGGCCTAGGGCAAAAATACAATTTACTAATTCTATTCCTATAGCAAAATGAATTCATTGCTACTATGTCTTGCTTCATTAAAAAAACATTTAATAATTATTTTAACCAAAGCAATTTTCCAAACTATGTGTATGATATGGCCAAAAAAATCAAAACTAACCACAAGCTAAAATAACAAATTAACCCAGTACTAATAGTACATTTAGGGTTAATTTTATTGCAACACATGCAAATACTACTATGATCTGTAATCTGATCTGTTTGTTGCAATAAACTAGAAGATAATATTTAGAAACAAAGTTGATATGGCTGTGATGATGATAGCTCAGATCATGCCGGAGAAAATAACTTACCAGCACTACATTATACATATGTAAAGCTCAGTACTCTTTTTTTTGTGTGTGTGTTTTCTTGTTGTATTATTTATTTTACCTTTCATGTATACATATATGTCTATTACTGAATTAAACTTATTGGTGTGACATTGGTTAGAACATTATGTAAATTTTAGGCTCAGTACTCTTAATGGACAGAAATCAGTTCAAAGGTTGCTAAACTACTCCTTATACCCAGGAGTAGTTTATTGTCAGATAAAGTTTGACTAATTGTTTGACATTTCTGTTACATATAACCCATCAACTGGGCACTTACTCTGATTTTTGATTTTCTCCCTTGCTGGTATGAGGCCAATTAGATTTAGCATTTATCACATCCGTGCTTTATGGAATAGCAGAGATCCATTTCCTCATGGTGCAGGATCAAATAGGGGGCATGTTATGACCCTCACCTTCACCTTCATATCTCTCTGTCCTAAGTATAGAGCCTTCCCATAACTTTGAGCAGTGACTTCTTGCATGCAGAACAGAATAGAGAATAAATAATATATTAAGAGAGAACATTTACTGAACACTTACTGTCAGGTACTGTTCTAAGTGCTTTACATATACAGATACTGATATTTATCTTTCATAACCTGTCAGGCAGGGAATATTATCTCTATTTTACACAAAGGGAAACTGAAACACAGAAAAATTAAGTAACTTGTACTTTGTATATATTTAGTAAAAGGCAAAGTCAGGATTCGAAATTAGTCTGGTTCTGAGGTCCATGCCCCAAAACTCCTGCAGTAATAATTCTTGGCCATCGTGTCCCATATTGGAAAGTGTTCTTCTCAACTCCATCATTGCTTCCCTGACATTTCTGGGTCAAGCAGGAACTGATTTCAGCCTGGTCTCTCAGACGGTCTAGAAGTGTTATGCAGTGGTTTGCTGCATAACGAACCACTCAAATACTTAGTGATTTAAACAACTGTCATTTCTTATTTCTTAAGAGTTTGGGTTGATTGAGCTCAGCTGGGAGGCTCTTCTCCACATGTGGCGTCAGTCTGGAGCTGTGATCACTCAAAACTTTGACTGGATTGAAACATCCAAGAGATCTTACTCATTTGACTCATTCTTGATGCTGGCTGTTGGCCGGAAGCTCGTTCAGGGCTGTCAGCTGATTCCTCAGTTCTCTTTCTATTTGACTTGGATGTTTCACAGCATGATGGTTGGGTTCCAAGAAAGTGGAAGTGAAGATCTCTTTAAGGCCCAGCTTTGGAAGTGACAGTTTTATGTCTGCTTCACTCTCTTGATTAAAGCAAGTCACAAGACCAACTCAAGAGAAGGGAAAATGGACTCCATCTCTGGAGTCTGCTCACCTCTTTTCTTTTTTAAAGAGTGGTCATCTTTAATTTACCATAGAGATAGCTTCTAAAATGACTCTGCTTAACTACCCTGGCATCTGTGTTTGGTCCTCATCAGGTCCACATTGGTCAGCAGGTAACTACCACGATTTTCCTCCTAGGGTTCAGAAATAAAGAAAGTTAAAATAATGTGTGGGAGGTTGACTCCACCAGTGGTGCTTGATGCATATCCTCAACTACTTTCAAAAGTGATTAGCACCATGATGTGTCTCTGGTACTAGAGAGACATGGGGACAGAGAAGGGAAAGGAGCAGTTAGCCAAGAAGCAGGTGTGTTTTTCTCATTGTGATTATCTTTGAAAATTTGAATCCAAACCTCCCCAGTTCATTGGATTTCAGTGATGCTCAACAACATGGCCCAATAGAAAACGGATATATCCTCTATAACATTTAAACCTTAATTGCTGCATCATTAGCAGTAGGAGTTAATTAAGACATTTGAAGCAATTTACATGCATTTACCCTCCTACCTACTTCTAGAACCTATTTTATTGATTAACATATTTAAGATGATGCATTAATGATATTTTAAGAGTAAAAGCTAATTCTGTTTTGAATCTCAGTATGGTATAAAATTTGTGACATGTCGGGACTTACTTATTTTTAGATGGTGGTGACATTATAAACTAATTAAGCTATGTACAGGTTTGTGAATGCTTTCAGTACTTTGTCAAGAAATACAGATGCTTAAAGAGAACATCTACTAGATAAAGGGCTGTGCAGGAAACTTCAGACTTGCTGTAGGAGACAAACTGCACTACCTAAACAGAGAAAAATATGATGTAAGTGGAAAGTAATAGCTATTATTACCTTCAGAGAGTTGCTTAATTCTTGTGTCTCAGTTAACTCATCTTTAAAAGATAACAATGACACCTATTTTATAAATTATTTTGAGGATTAAATACATAAGTATATGTAAAGTGCTTAGGATAGTGCCTGGCACATAGTAGGTGCCATTTTAATGTTGGCTTTGATTATTATGATGTGTTCAAACAGATGGTGACCTTCGGCGGCTCTGGTAGCAGTGCTCACAGTCCTCCATTTTCTTCAATGTCTTGTCACCTAAATGAAATTAATGACTCCTCTTTTCAGATCATTCTTTATCCCTGGATTTTTATTCCCTTTTTCTGGGAGATCCCATCTCGATTTCTGACCAAATTTGTTACTGTAAATAATGAATGAGTCAGCATTTTAAAAGTCAGGTGTAAGGAGATATAGTGATTTCAGCACATGGGAACATATTTACTCTCCAGATGTCCCTCCCTGTGGGTCTCTGTTGAAGA
Organism: Pteropus vampyrus; assembly: GCF_000151845.1. Taxonomy (NCBI): domain Eukaryota; kingdom Metazoa; phylum Chordata; class Mammalia; order Chiroptera; family Pteropodidae; genus Pteropus; species Pteropus vampyrus. The sequence continues at coordinate 284,581 of NW_011888875.1, forward strand.
TCGTAATCGAAGTTATGAGATGCTTTTTTTTTATGTGTCCAAACACAGAGTGAGGCTATTCAGCCTCCTTAAGCAGCTGTTGTTTATACTTTGGCAGGAGGTGGGGAGGCCCTAGAGATCCATGGAGGACAGTCACTAAGGGGCATAGGCAGGTGGCCAAGCGTCGGTCATGAAGAGCGGTGTCCATCACCTTTCCTTCCTCCTCCTCCTTTCACTCAGAGCACCAGTAGAGAGGACGAGGAAGGGACTTGCCTGGGAAGGGACTGAGACTTCCATACACACCTTGCAGATAGATATTAGGCCCCTGGCCATTTTCACTAGCCTCTAACATTTTTTATTAGCCTTCTTACTGCTTTTCCTTTCAATAGTTAGAATGTGCTGTCAGCACCAGGTCTTCTTATAGCAGTAAAAATGAGTGGAGAGTCTCCTAGGAGGGAGAATGACTTTAGAGCGTTTTTCATTTTTATCCACTTCTTAACACCCTGGGATTCATCATGACGGTTTTGAATTAGAGAGGAAGTTGGCACCAGGTAGGTTCATCTTGGCAAATGTTCTAAGATATAGCTTCTGGATGTATTAGTAAAGTCTTTATAGAACTTTAATTAACTTCTTGAGGACCTTGTAGTCATTATTTTCCTAAACGGGGCTCTGTCACGAACGGGGTGATTGTCGCCTTCAGAAGTGATTAAGTCATTCTCATGAAGGAACTGATGCATTAGCAAAAGCTGACAAATTATCGCTGTGATTTGAAAATGTATTAAGAAAACATCAGAGCATAAACCTTATCAGCATTGCATGCTGTCATTTGAAATACTTCAAGGCATTTGCATTTTCTGGATTAAAACGTCTGCTTACGCACAACCTGGTTGTCGTGGTAAGCTGCCACTACCAACATCCTCTGTAGGTTTAGTAACAGATGACAAGCCAAGGGAAAGCTTTTCATTACCATGCCTGAGAAACAATATTAAAATGTAATATTTAAATGCATATACTGGCATGTTTTATAGTAATTAAAAATGTCAAAATAAAGAGCCCATCTCAAGGCAATTTGCTCACCTTCGAAGTTATTTTGTTTCATTTGCTTACTAATTCCCAAAAGACATGAATCTCCCATCTTAGTTCCTAGAACATGATTCTGTGTTGAATAAAATATGTAAATTACACTCCGTCTACTACTTATAGCCATCTTATCTACTGTATAGGCCACGTGGTTTTACAGTTTGTCTCCAAGTTAGATATTCTGAGATGATATTAAAAAGAGACGAAGGCCATTCGAGGAATTGTGTGCTGGAGTTTGCTTTTACCCCATATGGAAAGAGCATTAGGGGTGTGTCTGGATGGATGGTACTCTCCAGAACTTTCTTCTCTACATGGATCTGCTTTTCCACATTTTTCTGGCTCTTTTTAAATGTATTTTCTTTTTGACACCTTTCTCTTCTTTGCTCCTTTTGCTCCTCCTCTTGGGCAGCCTTTAGAAGAAAACCTCCCGTTTCATGGATGGAGCTGGGCAGATTTATCGATCAAAGCAAGTTAGCGGCAGGCAAGATTTGACAGTGATTGGGTGGAGGAACCTTATTTGGGCTCTAAAATGTCTTCGTTTGATGATATTTTATCATGTTTTTAAACCAGAGGTCAGCAAATCTTTTCTGGGGATAGATAGTAAACGTTCTAAGTTTTGAGGCCCCCAGTACCAACCATGCAGGAGGCAGAGTCACAGACAACCACATAAATAACTGAGTGTGGCTGTGTTCCAGTGAAACCTTGCTTGTAGACCTGAACTTTGAAGTTTACATAAGCTTAAAGTGTCAGGAAATAGTATCCTTCTTTTGATTCTCCCCTCCCCCAACCATTTAAAATTTAAAAACGCATGGGCGACACAAAAATTGGTGGTGAGCTGGATTTGGCGGAAGTTTGCCAACCCCTAATTTAAAGAAATGGCATAATGACCTGGATTTAGGTGTTTTCTGACCGCTTAGAAAGTAAAATGGGTGAAATGTTTTGAAGCTTTTGTTTCTTTGTAACTTTGAGTGAAATCATAAACTTATCTCACTTAGGAAGTGGTGGTGGTATTGTAGCTCCATAACAAAATGCTATTAACTTCTTAATATTAAATATTAAAACCCTTGTTTCTTCTAAACAGTTTCCTGGTTATATCCTAAATGTCCAGGAGTAGTTCTAGCTAAGTCAGAAGCAGAAGGCAGGGACATCTCAGAATAAGCCCTCAGTGTCTCAGGGGATGGGCCACCCTCGCATCTCAGTGAGCTCTGGAACGCATTTAGTCCATCCCTAAAACAGGCCCCCTCAGACTCTCTGCAGCTGAGCAGGTGCTTTAGAATATCCCTTTCCGGTGTATTGAAATGATACTGTTTTAGTTTTCTTAGGTTTCCAGGTCTGCCTTCTAGAAGGACAACAAGCATAATAGTGAGTGGGACGAATATTAGAACAAATTATGTAACACAGGTCAGTATAGCTTGAGATTTACTTTCTTGGTCACTTTGTAGGCATTTAATGGATATTTGTGGTATGAACGAATGAATGAATGAATGAATGAGTTTTTTAGTAAGGTAGGCAGAATCATAGGGGTTCTGTTCATATATCTACAGTGAGATAATGACTTAAGGAAACCAAGTTACATTCATTGCTCACACGTTAGCCATCTCCTAGCTATCAATTTTTAACTTGCTCTTAAGTTGACCTTCTAATAACACTATTCTGATTCTGCCTGGGCAAATATATTCACTTCTTAGATCACGGGAAAAAAGACTTAAGAGTGAGATCTATTTTTTAAAATCTAGAACTTAAAAAAAAAGTTTTCTAGTGAGACATATCTGCTCTTTTCAAAAACTAAAATGTCATGAAAAAAGACTCTGAATGTGAAATTACCCATGTGTGACACACTTGCTTTCTTGAAGCTGTTGCTGGTTGAAGGATTTCATCTAGCATTTGTTCAGAGAATTCAGATAATTTTTTGGACATTTTACTGTATGATCACGGGCTGCTCAGAGGTGAGCTGCTCAGAATGTCTACTGGGTATAATTTTGGGGGGGTGTGAAATCTGCCACGTGGCTGAAAGCAAGGTGACTTGGGTTCTTTCGATGAGCAGTTTGTACAGTTGCGACATAACTTCAATAATGATTTTCTCCTGGTGAATACAATACTCCATCACAGGGAGATGTGGCAAGACAACAGACTATCTCCTTCTTGCTCATTTCCTGCTTTGCCTTGGCGTGTGGCTTTGCTGTGATGTGACTGATGTTTGCTAAAGGGATTGGAACAAAGGAAACTCAGCTTTCTTCTATTTTCGGATCTCCTAAGAGTAGAAGGGGATGACTGAGAGCAAAGCTGGAGTGCTTCCGATTCCTCCGAGCGGCAGGGAGTGGTCTGACGAGGAGGTAATCATCAACAATTACAAGTAAATGGATGGCAGACGCTGAGGACTGGGCCAAGAAAAACTGCCCGTGGTCTGTGCTTTCTGCATCCTTGGATATTTGACAACATCTTCCCTGTCAGCATAACTCACCACTCAGCAGCTATTCTGTGTGATTTAGTCACATGAGTAGAGGTGGACCGAAAGCAGTCACGAGGGAAGACGTGAAAAAACCTGGAAGCGTTACTATCTGGACAAAGTCAATAGGAGAACTTATTGAGGAGACATTTCTTCTTCCATCCTTCCTTTAGGTGTGATCATCCTTCCTCTGAAAAGGATCATCTAAAAACCTGCACTCTCTCCAGTTTTTCTCTCTCTGAAATAGCTCATTTTGATTGATGACACCTGGGCAACGTATCCTTATCAGAATAGAATCCCAGTGCCTTAATGTTCCTTTAGTTCTCTTTCTCTTTTTGGTACGCTAATTGTGTGCAAGTGGCCAAGGCTTACTCTGAGCACAGGGAGCCCTCCCTGTATGCATCTAGCTCTTGTTTCGGGAACTCCCCGGGCACTCCTTTATTATATATGGACTTGCAGTTGTACCGTGACGCTCATTTGTGTCATAATTCTGAGTTACGGAATAGTTCAAATAATCAAGGAACTATTTGAAGAAGTGTACATGCCTTGGTTTTTTTCGGCCTGTTATAAAAAAGATGTTAAGAAAGATAACATCTCTTACAAATATCAGGGGATTTTACTTATATTCTTGCGGAAGAATATTCCAGAAGCCACCGGAAATACTTTTGCTCTTTTCTCTCCACCATACCCTCCCAAGTATTAACTTCTTTTCTCTGTTACATTTGCAGATTTTTAACATAAATAATGTATGTGAGAAGCCTCTGCATTAACTTAAAGGAAAAAAATAAATAAAATATAAAGTTTATAATAGAGCTGGAAAGGGCACGGGATTTGCCAGCCATGCGCCGAGCATTCAGTAAATACTTGTTTTATCCTTCTTCTGTCTCATTCTTCCTTTTCTTGACAATACCTCACCCTTACTATTTTAGTGGAGGCAGGTAGATGGGAGGTTTCCACGGGGACCTCCAGTTTTTTGGAGAGAGACACACTAGATAAGGGTGGTGGTCCTTGCCCACATCGTCTTCTCTAGGATCCAGCATGCCCAAGCTCGAACCTGGAAGTTGAAAGAATCTTTAATGCAAAACCACTTTTCAGTTCCTTCCCAAACTTGTCTTCCGTTACCTTTCACGGCAGACTCTGTCATACTGCCATTGCTTCTAGTAAAGTCATTTTCAGATCTAGACAAGACTTCTCAGCAATCTGAGAAATCATGGTAAGAAGTAGAAAAATGCCAAACCAACAAGATTAGAACTAATTGTATCAAAATGTGTGGGTAGCTTTGGGTGACACATTTTTCTTAGACTATGGGGGAAAGATAGTGAAACCTTTTTGAGTAATTTGGTGAAACTTGTAAGGATGGGCGATGAATCTCCTTACCTCCTGTCTGCCACTTCTCTCTGACCTGTACCCTACTAAGACTGGAGGTAATATCCGTTACGGAAAAGGAAATTTGAGATAGAAATATGTTACTTTCATTTTGGACATGATTAAGCTCTCCTACAGTAAACCTTAGGGGCAAAATGCCAACCATTCCTTGAATTGCCGATGAGCAAAAAGTTCTATGCCAAATCATGAGGACTGCATAGAGATGATTGATATGACAGGGCATAGCGATGGATCCATGTGTTTATTTTTGGTCTAGAGGACAATTTTACTCACGTCAAGAGGTAGCCTCAAAATATTTCATCTTTTTTTTTTCTGCTATGAATTATATAACTAATACTTTGTTTTTTTTTGTTTTTTTTTTTTGCTCACTCAACAGATTAATCACTATCCTGTGGCAGACACTGTTCTAGGCCCTATAGCTGCAGAGTTTGTTAGAACAGATAAGACCTCAGTTTCTAAATTTAAATTCTTGACGGTGAGGGACAGACAATAAACAAGTAAGCAAATCAATTTAAAACAAGTCATTATAAATTATGTTAATAAGTCTAGTGGAATAAAACTAGGTGATTAAAAAGGATAAGCTAGAGGGAACCAAGCTACATTGGATTAGCGTTGGAAATGTCAGTATAAACTGATGTTTTGCTTGATGAGGATACGAATGGTTACATGTAGAAATATTTATAGATATGTGCTTACGCATAGGTTGGTGTACACACAACCGTTTCCTAGCTCTGTCTGTTGAGAGGGCCTTATAGTGATACCCCAGGAATAATAAGCTCACCTAGCACCAGGTCTTGATTTCTAATACCATTCCCCAATAGAAGGAACCAGTCTCGGACAAGATGCTAGTCTTATACAAGATTAGACAGGAGTATCTTGTGCTAGAAAATAAAGATGTGCTCAAAGAAAAAGGATGGACGCATAGTGTGGACTTTGCAATATGCAGACCAGGGTCCACATTTTAGCTCGACCACACACTGAGCTATGTGACCAACGGTGATACCCTATGAGTCATTTCTTTAATGTAGTTGGGAAGGTTGAATCAAATAACATTTCAAAGGTCTTGGCATGTGATGGTGTTTTTAATTTAATTAATTCCTGACTCCTGACCCAGTTAAGTCAGGAGTTGTAACAATACAGTTCTGCCAGATTTTGGAATTGTTGTTTATTCATTTATTTACTCATCCATTTAAAAACACAACACATATTTATTAATTACTCACTAAGTGCCAGACACTGTTCTACGGACTGGAAATGAACAAAAGAGTAAGCAAAGGAAATAAAATCCCTGCCCTCACGAGGCATACATTCCAGAGAGAGAGAGACTGACAATATACAAACAACAATCTCAAGTACAGTAATCCCCCTTATCCGCGGTTTCACTTCCCAAGGTTTCAGGAACATTCTAGAGATAAACATTTCATAAGTTTTAAATTCCGAGTAGGGTGATGAAATCTGCAGCTGTCCCACTCCATCCTTCTCAGAACATAAATCATTCCTTTGTCCAGCATCTCCACGCCGTATGTGCTATCCACTCAGTAGTCAGTTGCCATCTTGGTTATCAGATTGGTTATGAGAGTGAGAGCGAGCGAGAGATAGAGAGAGAAAGAGAGAGAGAGAGAGAGAAGGAGCGGACACGTGTGTGTGCACACTCACATAATTTATTACAGTATATTGTAATAATTTTATTATAACAATTCTATTTTATTAGTTATTGTTGTTAATCTCTTGCTGTGCCTAATTTATAAAGTAAACTTTATCAAAGGTATGTACGCATAGGAAAAAAACATAGTATATCTAGGGTTTGGTGCTGTCCGCGGTTTTAGGCATCCACTGGGGGCGGGTCGTGGAGTGTACTCCCTGCGGATAAGGAGGAGCTGCTATAACACAATTACTAAATTACTTAGTGGTCAGTGCTAAGGAAAAAACATTGGGCAAAGGAGGGGGATAGGAAATGTTGGGGGGAGTGGTTAAAATTTTAAGTAGGGTTGTTCGGGGAGGCTGCCAATTCAGGATCTTGGACTTTGACGGAAATTTTTCATGTTTGGCTTTCTAGAAATAAGGTTTGCCAATGAATATTTACCATGATTAGTTTCCCTACTGAAGTATATTTTATTCTGAGTCTTAGTTTTCCATGAATGAACCGGAGAGGTCAATATCTACAGCCTCTAGTTTTATAATTTGCATCAATATATTAAAAGCCTCGATAGCGGCCCAATTTCCTTGATCCATTTGTATATCTTGGGCGTTATCGTGAATATTCAAGACATTGGTTTTAAGAGCAAGGAGATATGTATAATTAGACCGATATTAAGAGAAAAAGGTAGTTAAAAATATATTCTAGTTTCTAAGAATCATGGATTAACTATATTGAAATATTTATGTTGCCACTTTCACTGTTCAACCTACGGAATTATCAAGTGATTAAAATCTTAAAGAAAAGCCATTTTGTATGAAAAATTTGGTCTGTTTTAGATTATAATTATTTTAATATTGATTTTTATAAATATAGTGATAATCAGACAAGTGAAAAACTAATATTGGACTTATTTTTTTTCTTGGACAAGTATGTATTCTTTTTCTGTTAAAAAACACATTTCCTGAGATGGATTGTTTTGATGAAAATCTCTATCATCTTACTCAATGTCATCTAGGAAACTTGGCTATTTGGAGAATGAATGTTTGAGGCTGTAATTTTCGAGGCAATATAATTGAGAGATATTGAAATGGCTTGTACATGACTTGGCCACTATGAAAGTCATGTCATGACTTAAAGAGGGGAAATGACTTTTTATGTTGCTCCTGGAGTTACAGAAATTGACATTTTGGCTTCCAAGATGCATTTGAAATGCATGGCCTCCATTAAACAGTGCAGGGAGATGCTGGGCAGCCCATCTTTTCTGAATCTCCATCATTGACAGAGAATATGACTATAAAGCAGTTTTGAAGGGTGAAGACTCCTTCCTCCTCTTCAGAAAACTTTTAATAACACAGAGACATTTTGCTTGAGCTTATGGTACTTAGCCAACCAAAATGGAATAATCGGTTCCTCAAATTTGATGGGAAATGTCATCCGTAACTTAAAACCCTTAGCTTTCAAAGGCCATAAGCTTGAGTGGGTTATTAAGAATCTTTTATTCAGGAGAAAAGTGATGGTCATTTCATGGGGAGTGAGATGTTATATTGATGAACACATACAGGAAGGAAGATAGATCATTTTTAGGGTAAATATTCCCCATGGAGCCCTTGTCTGGGTTTCCTGTGTTTGCTTGTTTTGCATTAGTAGCAGACTCAGTTAGATCACCTGTTAAAAGTTTAAAACCTTTCAAAACAAGTCAGTAGCAGCAGATCTGGAGGGTTTATGAGCAAGCATCCCAGTGTTGGTAACCCTTTCTCCAATTAGATGTCTCAAGAGCTGCACTATCATCCTGCCTTCTAGTGTTTCCTGTTTAGAGTCTGTTCTTGAAATTTTACCTGTGGTGCGCAGAATTCCACTAGGTTCGAGATATTGCTATATATTTTTTTCATCCCATTTGAAAATAAATTTGGTCCAGGTTCCATTTACTGAAAAGCCTTTGACATCTGTTATTTTTCACCTAATTTGTTTCAAAGAAAAGGTACCTGTCTTCCTATCTGATTAGCTTTTGATTAAATCAAACATTTTCTGTTTTCTTTATTGCACTTTGCAACTTTGGGGGGTTTAATTTTAGTCTGTTCAGAGCTTTCGAAAGAGCTGCTGCTTACATGGTTTAAGAATATAAAGCACGTGAACTCAAGCAGAGTGTTAAATCCATTTAAAGTTATTTTAGGGAGAGCATTTGAATTTTGATTGCCCATTGAATATCTGGGTGCAACAAGTTTAAATAGAAGATAATTATAACATCTAGTGATTTCTGCCAAAATATTTATAATATGTTGATGATCAAGTATTCTGGATATTTTTGTCAAATAAGACAATTAGAATACCCCTTATTTGAATTCATGTATGACCAAATATTTGGGCAGTTTTGTGATTTGAAAGAGAAACAGTGATTGCATTTTGTCCTCTTTTGTTTGGCTTTAGTTCTTTCAAATAGGGCCTTTTATTTTGCTTAGGACAACATTTTTAAAGAGAATTAAATGAGAAGCAATTTCCATGATATAAAATGTGTGAACTACATTTGAAAATGAGGTTTTTAATCACTACTGATTGTTTCACTTATGGCAAGCTATCTTGCTTGAGGGAGAAGATTTTTCCAAGCTGCTTAAGTTCTTAGTTAACAAGTAGAGGAACTTTAATTAAGTTGTCGCTGTCGAGGAACTGGCCATGTCCTGAGGTTCCTTGTAGGTGGAAGGAAGTGTGGAGAATTTCTCCAGCTGGCTGTGAATCTCCAGGAAAAATTTCATAGCTTGGAAATAACTGGGAACAACAAAGAAATAAAAGAAGGAACAAGGAGAGGTAAGTATCAATTTTCTAAATGGTGAACATAATTTTATCTCAGAGGTACAAGGCATTTCAAGAACACTAATAGTGGGTGTTAGACAGATTATTTGTCTGGAAGCACATGCGTACCCTTTCCAGATCAATGAGGCTGCAGTTATCTTGGTTTGATGCACAGAAAATATGACCTATTAGTTACTGAAAATAAACATTGTGTAATAAACTCAGAGGACTTGGTTTCTCACACTGTCCCTGCCATCTTGGCTGAGTAACTCATTTCTCAAGAAGTACAGGATAGAATGGCAAAGGTGCAAAGAATGGTGTTCTATCAAGGAAAACCATGGGGTTGGGGCCTGGAGGGATACGAAGCTTTCGTGAGGCGACGAATGTGGCCATGACATTCATGAAACATATCTTACGTAGGGGTAAAGTGGGGCAGATTTTAAATGAATAGATAAATATATAAAATAAATACACTGTCTTTTACATAAAAACGTACATGTAGGACTTCGGCTTTATCAAAAATTGAAATGTATTTCTAGGCCAACATAGATTTCAGAGAATCTTTAGAAGCTAAACGTAGTAAGCATTGCATAAGTTAGCATGCTTGATTTATAAGTTGAATATCTCAGTAGTGTATGTTTTAGTTTGGACAGCTAGAAAAATATTCTTAATCAGATATTGACATGGTAAGAAAAGTGACCTATGTTACTTAGTAAGTGACTGATTTCTCTCAGCAGCAAACCAAAGGGTATTAAATGATATTGTGGGAGCTAAAGAAAAATAATACTTTTCTTTCCACCTTCTAAGTTCTCCTAGCTGGGCCAATAATCAAATGAACAGAGACAGATTTACAGGAGAAAAATAAAAATTTTAATACATGCACATGGGGAATTCGCCTAAGTATGAAAATTCCAAAGAAGGTGAGCCAGCATTGGGTATATAAGACATTTTTGGACAAAGGAGAAAGCAGGAGAGGGGTATTAGAGTTCAGAAGTGAGAATGGGTGATTTACAGGTAGTTAAGGAAGAACAGATTGTAGGTGGCAATTCTTGCTGGGCAGCTCAGAAACAATGGGACACTGGGGGCGGGGGTGGGGGGGGGGGGGGGGGGGGGGGGGGGGGGGGGGGGGGGGGGGGGGGGGGGGGGGGGGGGGGGGGGGGGGGGGGGGGGAGGGGGTGTGTGTAAGGGGGTGAGATCTAGCTAACAGGCCCTGCCTGAGGGCCTCTTATTTACCATACTTAATTCAAATTAGGCCAAGGCAGCATTCTAAGATTTCCTTCCTGAAGCGGGTTTCTCTGTCTGAATCTCTTGGGCAAGAAAGAGGGGAGGGCCGAAGGTTATTTTTGAATCTTTTGCTTCTTACTGAACAGTAAGTATCCCAGAAAGCGGCTTCAGGGCGGTCGGCCAAATTTTGGTACCCTTCAATATAAACACATAGTAAATTAAAATTATTTTGCAGGGACAATAACATGTTTTCAGCAGTTAGACCTTTAGCAAAATGCAGCAGAGCCTGTTTAATTTTGGAGGGGAATATTAAAGCAACAGGTTGATATAAAACTGGGACATTTTTCAGTGAAATAGCATAAAGTTTCATTGAGAGGAAGGAGAGAAATGCCGGCATGAACAATGTATTTGCAGTGCATGTTCTGTGTTAAAATATTTTCATTTAACCATTTCCCAGTGGCTCCACAATGACATAAGATTAGTGTTTTCACAAAGAACTAAGAGAATGCTGGACATCCTTGAAGGCACTTTTAGTTTATAGTCTGAAGACAAGGCTCTCAACTTTCAGAAAAGGTGCTAACTATGTGTGAGTGACAAATGCGTCATATGACAAGTAATACAGAACTCCTTATCGATTGTGAGTCAGACTTCGGCCAGCACTTTAGAAGTAAGAGAACCCATTTCTCATACAGAATCAGAGTCTGAAGATGGAATTTCTTCTAGATGTCTGATCAAAACCAAGCAGGGCCAGCAAAATGACTTTACAGATTTAACTATATAATTAATATCTTTTAAGTATCTGCTAAATCCCTTCAGAACTCAGTACAAAGAATATATTGCTTTAAATACTTACTGATATGTATGGATGCATAGCACCTTTTCTGAAGTGAGAGCTTTGTCTTCAGACTATGTATGGATTAAAACTAACTCGATTGCCTAGCAAACAGCAGTGGAAAGTGATGTAGATTAAATAAGCGTTTACTTTAAAGCAAATCCCAACATGTTATTTCCAGGACTGAATATATTAAATATGGTCTAGAATGATCTGGAGTAGGAGGTCAAGAGTATGTTTGGGTGTCTCCCCATGTACACATGTTTGCTGGCTTACTATGGCTGAAACTTTGATGAGCTTGGACAATCAGCACATTTATTATAAAGTTCGTGTCGCACTGCAACGACTAACTTCTAGAGATTCTTACTGATGATCGTAATAGCTGCTGAATATTGAGCTCTTACGTGCCAGGCACCTCTGAAAGTGCTTAAGTGTCGTTGCCTCTAATTCTCAAAAAATGCAATAAGGATGGGAAGTCTAGAAAAATGGATCTCAACTTTGAGGCGCTCGATTTAAGTTGTGCCAACACTGAACAGGATCAATCAAACTCGCTGGATTTCAGAAGAGTTTAAATCAGTTTTGGAAAATGGAAACACACTTTCCAGTCAGTTAGAGAGTCTGAATGCCAGTTTGTGAGTCACCACAGATCACTATGGGATTTCGAGTAAATCTAATAATTTACTAAACTGTTTTTAACTACACAAGTAATTCAGGAAAACATAACACTGTGAAAATGCATGCCTTAATTGAAATAATTCAGATAATAGAGAAACCAGTAGTGTAAACATGGATAATCCTTTTGTTTACCTCCCAGGCCCCGCCCTATCCATTACCTTAATCTAGGTAATTACTGTTAAATGATTGGTCTGCAGCCTTCTAGGACTTTCTGAAGAATATATTTATATGCATATACATATGTGTCTATGTATTTATTATATGCATATACATATGTGTTTATGTATTTATATTTTTTTCTTCACTACCTGCCTTTTTCTGAAGTTTCTTTTACTTGACAATATGTCAGTACGTATGAGTCTCAATTATTCTTTTAACCAGTGCGTTATACTCTTTAGAATGAATCCAACAATTTAGCGGTCTTCCTGTTGAGGGACATTTAGATAGTTTACAATTTTTCACTATTATAAAAATGCTTCAGTGAATTATATACACACAGGGTTGAGTTAGATGTGGAAATGTTGGGTTACGGAGTATGTGCCGTTAAACTTTTGATAGATACTTTCAAATTGCCCACTATCAGCGCTGGATTAACTTAACTAATATTTACTAATATCAGCAATATAAGATAGTGGCCATTTCCCCTATCCTCATTAATATCAATTCCTAATAATTAGCCAAGTAAATTATTGATGGTTTATAAACGTGATACCTGGTTATTTTAATTTACATTTCCGTAATTACTAGTGAGGTTGAACATTGCTTTCTATGTTGATCACTGGTGTGTGTGTGAGTGCGTGTGTGTGAATTATTTGTTTGTATCCTTTGTTTTTGATTGAGATCAAGCTTATTAATTTAAAAAATTTATACTCACATCATTACGAACTTTTTTTTTACTTTTTGGCCAGCTCGCTCTGTCAGTTTCTGTCACATAACTTATAATCTAAATGGGACATAGACATTAACAAATTATTATGCAATTAATTTTTAAACATATGAGGATTATCTTTGTGTTACTGATTTCTAGCTTAACAAGCTTATGATTAGAAAACATATGTGGTATGAATTCATTCTTTTAATATTTGCTGACACCTGAGTTTTGGCCAAATGTGTGATTAATTTCTGTAAATGTGTTACATGTGCTTGAGAAGGATGTGTTTTCTCCCATTTTTGGATGCAGTTTTTCAGATTTAATAGGATTGTCCAGTGTGGCCTGCTCCACCCCTTACAGAATTCTGGAGTTCCTAAGCTGAAACTAACAGATTTTCTGGACATGTAGCTACATAAAGCCCCTTGCATCCTTTGCCCAAGCGTGTCAGATAGGATTTGGTTTAGATGTCAGTGGTGGTTATCTGAAATATTTGAAGCTCAGAAAAGATAGAGATTTCTTTCTTCTTTTCATAAAAGAGTCAGGGAAAGTGCTTCAGGGCCATGCAGGTACTCCGTGTGTGCAGATGCTCTGTGTATCAGAGTCCAGGCTCTTCTTCTCTTATTATCCTGATATACGTGACCTCCATCACAAGTTCATCTTATGACCCAAATGTCTGCTTTAGCTCCAGGCATTACATCCATGTTCCAGGAGGAAGGAAAAGAAAGGGAAAGCACACCCCTCTAGAGAGGTCTAGAAATGCATAGAGGCCATTTTCCAGAAGCTGTGCATAGTCAGACTACATCCCATGGGCTACAGCTTGTCATGTGAAAGCATTTAGCTGCAAGGCAAGCTGGGAAGTTGTAGTGTTTATTTTGGTTAGCCTGTGACCAGCTGAATTTTGTGAGTTCTTTCACAAGAAAGGAATGAGTAGGTTGAGCAACAGTTATCACTGTCTGCCATAACCAATTCTATTAATATATAATTCCATCAGTTAATACTCAATTTATTGAATACAAGTGTCTTAAAGTGTAAATAATACCACACTTAACTTTGTGTGCAATCTCTAGTATTTTAGTAGAGATTGCACCTTTAGTATTACACCTTTTCTACATCCTATAACACAACTCTGAGCATGTTGTACCCCTTCTTAAGATTCTCTTCAGCAGCCCCAGTTACCTGCAGAGTCCCAGTCATGCTCCCCAGCATGGTGGTCATGGTCTTAGCTGAGCTAGCCACGTCGGAAGTTACCAAATGCATGCCTGCTTCCTGTGCATTTTACCTATGGTCCTGCTGAAGAGTTGTCATGTTTTCCAGCACAAGCCATGAACCTGGTCTTGCTTCCTGTGCCTGTGATACTCCTTTCTCACCTAGGAATGCCCTTTCTCGATTTTCTACATGGAGAAATATCCTCTTGCTTGCCAAGTCTGGTCCAAAAGCCACTTGTCCTCTAAGACATCTCTCTCTGATCACTCCCACCTGTGCTAACCTTCTCTGTCTGGGAACTGCTCTGCCACCTTATCTTGTCTGTGTTCCTGCAATAGTGCACACATTTTTGTCTGTCCTCTATACCAAGAGGGACTCAATGACAGGACCAGTGCCTGAGTTATTTTTCCGTCTTCTACAATGTATGACCACGTGGACAACATTGGACAATGCATCAGTAAAGGAAGTTAATACACTGAATGATTGATTGCCTGTAAATTGCATGCATTTAGTGCCATCATATTTATTTTAGACAAATCTAAATGATCATGTTACCTTAACATAATTTATTCTCTGTGTGGTCCAAATGACATTGTTGGTATGTGATCATAGTAATAAGCAGAGAGTTGCATTTAATTCAAAGATGGCATAACTGGCTGCAGGTGGTGAGAGAAAACATGATACCACTTACTGGCATGTCTTAATATTTTAACAGATTTATTCTTAGCCAAGTAGAGGAAGCAGAATTTAGAAACAATGCCAGTTCCTGCAATTAGATTCATCAGGGGGCATGTTATTTCATAAACCCGTGGAAGGAATGATGAAATATCTTGAGCTCTGATTGAAGGTAAGACATGGATGTTTGATTGTGCTGTGAAAGCTCTTAGTAGGTAACGTTATTCTGTGGTCTTATGCCTATCTTGTCTCAATCAGGATTTCTTTACACAAGACAGCCCTGCCAAAATTTGGCATAGTTTCTCTAAGATGATAGGGCTTGTGACATAGCTCTTGAAATACTGTTATTACTCTTATGCCATACATATTCTCACAACACATGTTTTAACTATAATTTTGCTTGTTGGTCCAGAAACTTGGAACAAAACTTATGTTTGGACAGAAACTGAAAAGTTCTTTGTTAGATAGGTGGGTAGGCGGGTAGAAACTGTCTAGTTTATATCACATCCATTGAAAGTATACCAATCGCTGTACATTCATCTTGATAGATGAACAAAAATGCATTTGGTAAAAGTCATTTAATCATAATAGAACTGGGAATGAAATATAAATGAATGTATGAATCTCTACGAAAAACCTCTTCATGATTAATGACTAAGACACTAGAAACACAACTATTAATGTTAGGATCAACATGCGTGCCTGCTATCACCGCTGTTATTGGAAATCGTTCTGGAAGTACTAGCTAATGCATTTAAAACAGAGAGCCAGAAAAATGGGCGTAAGTGCCCTTTCCACGCACTTGCATCGACAGAGAATGTTACTCTTTGCTTTCACCTCCAAATGACAAGAAGAAAACAAAACCGAGAAAGCCATTTTTATTTTACTCACATTTCTTTGGTTAGTGGTGCTATTGGATATATTGTCTATTTGTTACTGGCAAGGTTAGGAGCGAGGTATGAAATGTTTACTTGTGGCAATAACTAGAGACATGGAAGAATTCTGATTGACATTACTTTTCAGTAGCTCTCATCACGCACACACCTGATCTTAAAGCAAAAATGCAAGACTATAAGTGGCCAGGTTTTTGTCCTTTGAGGAGACAAAATAATGAATTAGTCTCAGAAAGTAGGATGTGGCAGAAGACTGCTTCTGGAAGAAGGACTTGGCCTATAAACCGGTACTGTGTTTTTGGAGAGTGGCTCTAAAACTGTTTATCTGAACATAAAATCTTTGACTCTTGATTTGGCAGTTACTCCTCAAGAGGATATGAGTATTCAAGTCTGAAATGATGTATGTCCATGTATATTGATTTCAGCTTTGTTTGTGATAGAGGAATATTGGGAAAGGTCTAAATGCTCATGCATAAGGGCTGGTGAGTGATTATGTAAATTATGTCACCTCAGTCCAGGGGACTTCTATGAAGCCAATGACATGTATCGACTTGGAAATATTATCACAACCTATTGTTGAGGACCAAAAACAAGTTACAGAACACATGTATTCTCTAATTCCACGTAGTAGTTGAAAGATAGATCCATATCTGCATATCTAAACATATCTGAATATAGAGAGAGAGCTAGAAAAAAAACATTTGCTAAAACATTGATATTGATCATTAAAATCCAACTGGGCAGATACATGCAAACACAAAGCCGTCAGGGAGTAATGGAAGATCTTTACCATGAACTCTTCAGTCACAGGGTTTCAGAGGAGGAGAAGGTCAGTCCATGGTCAAGAGCGATCAGAGAGGGTCTCGTGCAGGGGGAAGCACTTGAGTTGGTTCATTTACCAGAGTTCGAATGGGTGGAGAGGCAGGAACAGCACTCCAGGTGGGGTAAAGCTTTCATCCCCAGTGTTTGTGTGAAGCTGTGGGGTAAGCACCAAGAAACACGTAGTAGTTTTGGCCTTCAGACTCAAGAGGCTTATAGGCTAGTGGAGAATAAAAGCACATAAATTACAACCCATCGTGGTGAATACATCTATACAGATGTGCCTGGGGAGTGTGAGGATGCTGAAAACAGGTACCTACCTCAGCCTTGAGTGTGTGAACAGGGGTGGAAGGTGATGGGCTGCGGGGGGAGGTTTCTGGAAGAAGTGAGTGTGAGTCGAAACTCAGAGGCTGAGTTAGCAGTGTGGAAAGTAATACTAGAAACAAACACCAGTGTTTGCTTCAGATTTGACCATTACACTGATACAAAAGTCCACTTCCAGTTTACAAACAGGTAATATGTTAAAACTTTTGGAAATATCAGTACTTTTTTAATTTAGGAGACATTGTGGGCTTCTCAGGCTTGCCCATGGAGGCCATTTAGCCAGTGTGCTCTGTAGCACCACATGCTATGTTTCTGGGGTGAATTGATTTCCAGATCTGGGGAGGAGAGAAACACATTTGTCCTCATCTGCACTCTCTCCAACTTCACGACTGCCTTCCAGGCCGGGGGTGTGTGTGTGTGGGGAGGCGACAAACAAACGAACAGAAAAACCCACACTGTACTTGTTTCAAGCAATGCAGTCTTCTTCTCTTGGTAGACTGTAGCCAGAATTATAGCTTCCTGTTGACCCTGAAGCAGACACAAGACCCTTCTAAAGTCTAAGAATGAGATAATTTATTTCTAGTAATGTACTCTTTCACTGAGGAATGACTCCTAGAAAATGAAGTGCATAAATCTAAAGTTTATGGTTGATGAATTTTTACATGTGCCTACACTGTATGACCATTGCTCAGGTTAATCCCCATCAGGCTCACTTATGCTTCCCTATAGATTAAGCAATCAAAACCTGTCTTATCGTGGCTGAGCCTTACTCTAAACACAGTCAACTCAAACATAACACCTCCCATGATAGCGAATGAAAGGGAGTTCTTCAAAAGGTTCTTTCCTTTGAGAAAATGGATCTGAGAACTATTGAGCTACTTCCAGTATTTCTACTCTGGTAAACTTGAAAGCAGTTAGCTCAGCATCTTCTCTATGTCTCTGCTTCTGTCTCTCGTTTGTCGATCTCTATTTGCGTCTTTCTGAAATTTTTAGCACAGAAGAGCTAAGCTAGAATTTCCGGTTTTCCCCTTGATAACTACTCTCCTACGAAGTTCTATGATGGAAAGCGAGAGTTGTACTGCCTAAGTAATGTGGCTGCCACAGCTTTGTATCTCTGCTTCTGCACTCGCTGGACTGCTTTCAAATTGTGATACAGCAGAAAGCTAAAATGAGATTATTGATTATCTTTCAGTTTAGCTTTTGTGCCACAAACTTAAAAACTTGTAAACAACCTACTCCAGTTTCCTGCTGCTTTCAGCCTTTCAAACCAGAACTTTGAATTAGTTTCAGGTTTTTAGTCGTCAGAGCTGCAGGTACCTTAGATATCACATATATACTCCAAGCCCTTAGATCATAGAGCTGGTGGGCTGAGCCCTAATGTTCTGCTACTAAGTCCAGGGGTCTTTTTCTCCAAGAAGTGGTGGTGAACTGGAGAGAATTCTGCATTGTGAGTGGAGGTCTTCCTCTCTTAGCGTGAATACTTTTTAAAACTATTTCAACCATCAGAGCTAAAGAGGAAACAAAAAAGAATGCTTTTAGTAAATTAAAGGCTTTGTTTAACCGTACCTTGTTTTGCTTATTCGTGATTTTAATTGATGAGTAGCAGACATCAACTTCCATGAGTAGAATTTTTGGTATAATATAAAGAAGGCTCCTGGGAGCGGTTGTAGGGGCCTTGCCTGCCCCTTGAATAAAATAGAACAAATTGGGTCTTTGGCATTTAGACAGAGAGATTATCAAGATCACTTGCTCATGATTGAGGAGGTTGATCTTATGTTCCCATCTTTTTGATTATTCATAAAATCAAGCAGTTTTCTGCTGTTCTTGAAAATTATTATGAGCTTTGCATTAAAATGTTCACTAACTGACAGCAACTGGATGATACACCACATTTATTAAATTTAGGGAAGTATTAATTGAATTAGACACGAGGGATTTGAAGTGCTTTCACACAAAACTCTCTTAAAGATCCACTACATAAAAATGGTAAAATTTTATCTAATTATTTTCCTGGGACCAATATGGACAAAACTTATTTAGAAACAGAAGGAAATTTACTACCAGGACACATATCTGACCGTCATGTAATGCATGAGTATTGAAATGTGGACATAGTGATTCTGTGAAAAGTGCCACCAGTGACATTCATGAGGAAGAAAAACATTTTTATGCATTTGATTGGATAAAAAAAATGTGCTGGGATGAGAATAAAAGGACATGGTGTATAATTTTTCCAAAATACGCTTGTATCAGTATCAACAAACTGATCTTTTCATCACATGTATCATTTTATATAGAGTAAGTATCTTTGGTCCCATATTCCAAAATCACTTTCTTTCATAAAGAACTGTATTAGTCGGCTCGGGCTGCTGTAACAAAATATAACACGCTGGGTGGCTTAACCAGCAGGAATTCATTTCTCACAGTTCTGGAGTCTGAGAAGTGCAGGTTAAAGGCGTCAGTTGATTCGATTCCTGATGTGGCTCTTTCATGCTTGTGGAGTGCGGGCTTCTGTCTGTGTCCTCATGTCGTCGAGGACTCTTTTCTTATCAGACCACAGTTCTATCAGATTAGGGCCCCACCTCATGACCTCATTTAACCTTGATTATGTTCTAAAGAACCTCACACCTGTCAGAATGGCTATCATCAATAAATCAAAAAACAACAAGTGTTGACGAGGATGCAGAGAAAAGGGAACCCTCATACATTGCTGGTGGGACTGCGAATTGGTGCAACCACTGTGGAAAACAGTATGGAGGTTTCTCAAATAATTAAAAATGGATATACCTTTTGACCCAGCAATTGCACTTCTGGGTATTTATCCCAAGAAAACCCAAACAATAATTTGTAGAGATCTATGCACCCCAATATTGATGGCAGCACACTTTACAATAGCCAAGATATGGAAGCAACTTAAATGCTCATCAACAGAAGATTGGATAAAGAAGTTACGGTTCATATATACAATGGAATTTTACTCAACCATTAAAAAAATGAAATCCTACCATTTGCAATGACATCGATGGACCTAGAGGTTATTATGCTGAGTGAAATAAGTCAGACAAAGATAAATACCACATGATTTCATTTATATGTAGAATCTAAGGAACAAAAAGAACAAACTAATCAGACAGACTCACAACTATAGTGAACAATTTGATGACGGACAGAGGGGAGTTGGGTTTGGGGGGCTGGAAGAATAGGGTGAAAAGTTAAAGAAGTACAGATTAGTAGCCGATAGATAGTCGCAGGGATGGGGAACATGGCATAGGGAATACAGTTAGCATTAATATACTGACTAGGTGGAAAACCAGAGGAGAGAAGGAGTAATTAGGGGGATTGTTTTATAAACTATATAAATGTCTAACCAATGTACTGTATACTTGAAACTAATTAAAATAAATTTTTAAAAAAACCTATTTCCAGATAATGGCCACATTGGGGATTAGGGCTTGAACATATATATGAATTTTGTAGGAGATGCAATTCATTCAGTCCATAGCAAAAACTTACTTCTGGGCATAAGTAGACAACTACAAAACAAAGGCATTTTAGGTGTTGACTTTATTTAAATCTGTGAAGGACACTGAGATTTATTTCACAAAGCCTGACCAGCTATCATGGTGAAGAGGGGGCCCTTCCGCATAGTCTTGGCATGATGAAAGAGTCCTGAAAAGCTTGCATCGCTCCCCCCGCCCCAATTCATGGGCCTTTTCCCATCAAATTTCCTTCTTTGTCTTTAAATGTTACTCCAGGGAGGGGCCTGTAGATTAGTTAAGAGCTGTTGATAACGTTAACATCAGTGACTGGGTCAGTTCCTCCTTGAAGCCTGTGGGTGAAGGTCATGTAAGGGTACCAAAAGGGAGTGAGCTTAAGGCCCGGTGAGGGGGAGCTGGCCAGAGATGGATGCCTGTCCTTGGCAGTCTAGTGGCAGACACCTAGCAGCAGGGCACAAAGGGGGATGAGAAACAGGTGAAAGACCCAGTCCGTAATTTGAGGGTGACTGCCTCTCATTTATTTTAGCCTTACAAAACACTTGCGACAGAAATGATTTGTTCAGTTTTTCCTGGTAGTGATCTTTGACACTTTGATCAACCTTTTATCTTATAA
>NW_011888875.1:306300-317216 GCF_000151845.1 Pteropus vampyrus
TTTTTTTTTTCTGTTGTGTGCATGTGGCATTTAAAATCAAGATTAAGATTGAAAAATTTAGTCAGCTATCCCCATGTTTCCACTCAATGTAAATGTTTGCCTAATAGCCTAAAAATTCAGATAATGAACTGAAAATTATTTTTTAATCACAGTGTTTGGCACTGCTAAGTGATATACTTACTCAGGCACCACGAATTCCTCACTTTGCTATTAAATTATGATATAATTTCGCTGGATGTGGAGCCACAGGACTCATATCTGAGCATTCCTCTGTGTGCTTGATAAACGGATTGCAATATATTGCTTTGATTAAGAATCAGAACACACACTTTAACTACAAGCAGTAACTCCCAAGTCAATCAGACAGACTGATGGAGAAACAAGAGGTAGGATCGTGGGATAAAGTGGAGAAGAGATCATTGAGCACACGTTGAATAGTTAGTGCTAGAGAAGGAGGAGAGGGAGCATGAGAGAGTGTAGAGACATGCTGTGAGAAGATGTTCTGTTTTGGAGAGGGCAGTGAGCACCTGCTGACACCCTGGGAGAGGATGTATGACATGCCCTGGGCGTCACGGAGCAATTTGACAAATCTCATTTTAAAGGGCATTAAGTCATCTTAATAAGCCTTTCCTTCTCATTTTTTTTTTCTTCAGGTATAAAGTGCTTTCACATGCATTAGCTTAATAATCCCTTAAGAAAATATCTGTGTCATTAATCTCGTCATTAGTCCCATTCTACAGATGGGTACACTGAGATTTAGGGAGGTTAAGCAGTTTATTCTGGATCACTTGTCCAGAGATAATGATCCTGGAATTGGTGTTTGTTTTAATTCAAGTTAGTTGCTTTCAGTTAGCATGGAGTGAGCATCCTTCGCTGTTAGGGACCGCTGAACCGGGGTCCTGCACGTGGGTCTCCAGACTGCAGCTCTTACACTCAAATCCACAACAATCCATTTAAATCAAGCCACTCCTGAAGTCCTGCCAGTGTTTTGAAGAGATTTCGTGTCTAATCTAGGTCTCTTTTTGGGGGGGATCTCACCCAAACTTAAGCCTGAGAGTTATGACTGCTCCTCCATGCCCACATTCCTGTAGACCTAGACAGAAGTCTCAAATGCCTGCCTCCCTCTCTTTGACTTTGCTCTATTTTGCAATTGGCCTCTCTGGTTTTAGGCAAAAAGACTGAATTAGAGTTGAGGGGAAATGCGTGTGTTCCTTGGAACACTAACTAGGGCTCGACTTTTGCTTAGGACGATACTCTTCCACGACACGTTCTTGTCCAGCTGTGTGTCAGATTAGCTGCTCAAGAGATCAGCAGGACCCTGTAGACGCAGGGCAAAGCATGTTCTTTTTGGAGGGGGAAATTGCCATTCAGTGGCATGGTGAGCCAGCTCCTGGGAGACGGGAGGAGGGACAGGCCAGCCAGGGAGACCAGGCCAGATGAGTTGCCTTGGCTCAGGGGGCCAGACATAGAGTGTTGGAGGAACAGGGAGTGACTGGGAAATAGGGACAGAGGACAGATTAAGACATACCTCTCTATCAGCTGTCCCCTCTCAGCCCACTTTACCTCCCTGGCTCCAACACATCCATGGTGGTCTCTTACCCTCCCCCTCCCTATGTTATCTTAAGAGTCAGAAATAGAGGCAGCACGTGATCAGCTAGGAGAGCTTCCGATAGAATGAAGAGCCGAGGACAGGTGAGGAAACTAAGGAACGGAGAAGGACAAGGGAGGAGGTGCAGGCATAGGGTGGTTTGCCTCTTTTAACATCTGATCCAATTTGCTTTTATACATTAAAAGGTAAAATGCACAAAGTGTAAACAGGAGCTAACAGGAGAGGAAGGCAATGGAAGCAGTTACTTGCCCTGGGCCACCAGATTGCCCGCATTCCGGTCTCCATTGACATGCTGGCATTCAGAACTTGTAGGCAGTTTGAATCATCAGGGCTAACCCAAGCTGCATTGTATATTTTGTTATCTGATTGCCTTATGAGCCATCTACTTGGCTTCAGGCACTGTTGGGGTCAGAAGAGGGATTTTGAAATCTGTCCCAATGGCCCTGGAACTACTTTTAATATTTTTTAAACAAGGAACATGAGCCGAGTAGAGGAGATGGTGAAATAGGTACCAGAAAATCATGTTATGATTGTATGTTCTTGGATACTTTTGCCTCTTAAAATCTCACCTTAGAAATGATTCGCCTTTGTAAAATAGAGTACAATTTAATAGTTTTCACCTAGTTTTGACTACTTGTTGGTAAGTATTTTTGTTTTAGAAATTGTGACGCCAACTCTTTCGGCAAGGTTTTTAGTTGTTTTGTCCTGAGTTGATACTAGGTGACTAACACAGTCTGCTGTTTTTCCTTTCAAAAATGATCACAAGGCTGGCTTCTAGATTTTTGACAGTGAGTCATGCGGACATCATAGGGTGGCTCTATTTTGCCTTTAAAATTTTTTGTATCAAATTGATTTGCCGAGAAAACAAGGAAGAAATACCCTAAAACTCAAGAAACATCCTGATTGCTGATGACCTTGAGGGGGTCGGGGTCCTTGTGCCAGGAGGTAATGACTGTGAAGTACTTGGACAACGGAAAGTACTGCATGGTATAGATGTTTTGGAGGCAATGCTACTCTTTTGCTCAAGGTCAGAATATATTCTCATGTGTCTTGGCTCTTGAGTTTCAGTTCACATTTTCAAGATGAACAGAATGTAGATTTCATTGGTTTTTTAAAAAACTGTCACATTTCTTCAAAATATTAAAGTGAACGGTCTGTGTAGATGAGTGTCCCAAGCTGTTTAGCTTCTAGTGAGGCGGTCCTCAACCTTTTTGGCACCAGGGACTGGTGCTCCCATGAGATTCTGAGGCTTGATGATATGAGATGGAGCTGAGGCAGTGATGCTACCGCTGGGGATCGGCTGCACATACAGATGAAGCTGTGCTGCCCAGTTCCTAACAGTCCACGGACCAGGAGTTGAGGACCGCTGTTCTAGTGGATGTGATGACTTTGCAAGGACTTCCTTCTTTTATTTCACTTATAGAAAATGACTGCGGTATTTATAGGTCATCAGTTTCCAGATGGCCTCAAGTCTTAGTGGATGCTGTGGGCTCCTTAGGAAAGGGCCACATTTTTGTTTTTATTTTACTCAGTGCCTGAGATTTGAGGAATGTTTACTACCAATGATGAAGATTCGTGCTGCTAAGTTCCTCCTGCTTTTAGTTTTAGGACCAGAAAGTGGGCTAGATGAGGCCAGGACAGAGGCACTCAGCAGGTCTTCGGCAGATATTTGCGCACTGAAAGAATGTGTCTGCCATCAATGGTTAGACAGAGCAGAGTGCTTCCTACACAGTCTCTAATGTGTCCTGCCCAGAGGGTCAAAAGAACTCTGGGAGGAAGACTCTATTTAGATGCTTCTTCTTTTGCTGGTTTGGCAACTAGATGGTTCCTCCAACTTTTAAAACAAATCAAGACTCTTGCACCATTGATTCCATATTTCCATATTTTTCTATTTTATTAAGAGTATTAAGAACTTAAAATTATATAAATTTTAAATTTTACTAAGTTTTGTCTAATTCCTTCTCATCATTAATGAAGAACAAAAGAATTGTCTTTTTTTATACTTACTGAGATGAGGACTTGTGTTGACATTTTCTGATGTTACAGAGTCCTTACACACCTGTCATGAGCCCCGTTGTCTCACACATATTTACTTTGAGATTTTTGCATTGAGAGCGTAAGTGGGCTTTGTGATTTCTTTTTGTGTAGATGTCCTGTCTTTGTCGGATGCTGGTGGGGACGTCATACTGGTTTCCTAGAAAGAACCAAGAACGTCCCTTACTCGTCTACGTGCGTGGTAAACAGCAATGAAATGATCTGTTCCTTTAACGCTTTGCAGGATTCACAAGCCTGGTGCATTTTGGAAGGGGTTATCCATTGAGAATGTACTGCAGTTTCCTTTATGGTAATTGGTAATGTACAAAATCATTCATTTTGGTTTTTACATTTATTATAATATTTATGAGCCAAGTCATTTTTTTGCAATTCACATATTCTATGAATACTTTGTGGTTATTCCTGTATTCTCTTTTTTCTTCTACTTTTTTCTTCTCTATGTTGGTTAGTTAAGGGTTTATCTTATTTACTGTCCTTAGATTTTTTGACTTGAAAAAACTCTTTGTTTTTTAATATAAGTAGTTTAGGCTGTGAATTTTCCTCTGAGAATATTACGGCTCTATCCCAGAGATCCTTATAGATAATATTCCATTTCTGATATTTTCTGCACATTCTGGATTCTTGGTTTTGATTTCATTTTTGACACAAAGTTTATTTTGGAGAATTAAAAAATTTCAAATGATAAGTTCCCTTGATTCTCTGGTTTTGTTATAGGTTTTTATTGCATTAACACCAGAAATTATTTTTTTATTTCATTTTTGGTTTTCTTAATTGATTGAGGCTTTAACTATTTTTTCTGTGTTCCCTTTTTTAAAAAAATTTTTTAAATTAAGTTTATTGGGGTAACATTGGTTAATACAATTATATAATTTTCAGTTGTACATTATCATTTGACATTCGTATATTCTATTGTGTGTTTACCACCCAAAGTCCAGTTTCCTTCAGCTACCATATATTTGATCCCCTTTATCCACTTCACCTTCCCCCTAAACCCTATATTTGACTCCCTTTACCCCATCTTCCTCCCCTCTGCTCCCCAACCCCACTAGTAACCACTAGTCTATAGTCCTCTGGTAACCTCCAGCCTGTAGTCCATGTCCATGAGTCTCTGTTCGTTTGTCCTGCTCATTGTTGCTTTTAGGTTTATATCCCACGTATAAGTGATATCATGTGATTTTCAACTTTTTCTGTCTGGCTTATTTCGCTTAGCATGATTATCTCGAGGTCCATCCATGTTGTCGCAAATGGCAGTATTTCATCTCTTCTTGTGGCTGAATAATATTCCATTGTATGTATGTACCACAGCTTCTTTAGCCAATCATCTATCATAGGACACTTTCATTGCTTCCATGTTCTGGCCACCAGGAGTAATGCTGCTATGAACATCGATGTGCAAATATCTTTTTGGATATGAGTGTTCAAGTCTTTGGGGTAAATACCCAGTAGAGGGATTGCTGAGGTTTTAATATTTGACCTGATCAGTGGTCAAAGTATTCCATGGAGAGTTGTAAAGAAGTCACATTCTTTATTTTAAGATATGGAATTCCATTTATATATCAATTAGAACAGCTTTTTGGTTTTATTCTTGTTTACTGTTAAAGTGATCAATCTTTGGCGGAAAGAGATACATTTCAATACTTCTATATTTCTTATGCTTTTTTACTTATGGGTTTTTCTGTATAAACAATGATGCCCTATTTATAACTGTTAGATATCCATTGTAGTTTGCACTTGCTACAGTTTTAAAGTAATTTTTTCTTATGCAATGCTAATCATTTGAAGTCAATGTGTCTGAAATTAAAATAACAGTTTCTTAGTTTTTGTTGGTACTCACTTGACATGTCTTTCTGCCCAGCCTTTTATTTTCAACTTTTCTGAGTCACTTTATTTTAAGTATATCTTACCTATAGTGTACCATTTGTATTTTTCTTTGGGAACCAGTCTGGGGGTCTTTTTGTTTTGATTTCGTAATACTATGAGAATATGTTTATTTATATAATACAGGAGTTTAGTCTTAGATCTATAATCATATTTTATATTTTTATTTGCTTTATTAACTTTCTATTACATGGTCTTGGTTTAATTGTATTTTTTTCCTGCTATTTGGGAAGTTCTTACCTATTGTGTCATAACTCTTTCAGTGAGTTAACCTTTATAACTGTAGCTTTCTGGCTATATTTAGTTAATTATATTTCTTTAGACAGTATATATTTATATCCCCTAAAACCCTTGAAGAAATAAATATAATTCCACTTATTTCTACCTTCTATTACTTCCTCCTACCAGCTAATTTTAGTAGGTTATTCTATATATTTTTAGCTATTCTGTATTCACCTGTATATTTTTAATATACTTAAGTTGCTTTTCCTTTTCTTCTACCAGTTTTAAATTTTATGTTTTTACTCTGATTGTAAAAGATAAGGCAATCGGAACACTTTGCCACCTCTCCGCCTCTCTTCCTGTGTACTCCCCAAGTTTGGTTAGTTAGTCCATTTCTACATTTTCATAGTACATACTATTTCCATTCTATTCTATAGCCATAGTTTTCACATTGGCTTTAATTCTCGTTCCTCGTTTAAATGCATTGAGAGATCACTTCCGGTCATTTTGCTAAGGTTTTGTATTAGTCTCTTTCTTGACATTTTTTGCCTGAGGACTTTGGAGGCTTTCTGCCATGTCTTAATAGTGAACGTTGCTGGCGAGAAGCCCAAGGTTAGGCAGTGTCTTTCTTTTCGGGATAAATTTAGCTCAGAGGATTTTTATTTATTGTTGAAGTTCATTAACTTCATGTTTATTGTTACGTACCAAATTGATTTCTGAAACCCGACATGTAATTTCAATCTGTTTCTTTTATTAATCAAACATTTGCTTGTATTACATCCACCTCTCCCTCTCTCTTTCTTTCCCTGCCCTATTTGCTCCGTTTTCTTATTCTGGACACTGTTTATGCAAATACAGTATCTCCTTGTTTAACTGCTGTCACTTTCTCCCTGGCTATTTGAAGAGCATATTTCATTTATCGTCCTCCTTAATTATTAGATGAGGAACTGAGGCACAGTAGGAGACAGGCCCAGCTAGGATTCAAAACCAGGTCTGCCTTCCTTCTGTCTTCTCCTGTGAGCACCTTTTTTTCTTATCGAAGAGCTTTCCGAGATTGCCCTCCCCGGCTTCCTCCCTTTTAACCGCCCTCATTTCTCTCTTTCTCTCTCTTCCCCACTCCCCATGCTTCCTCCTCTCCCCTTCCCTCTCCTTCTTTGGTTTCTCTCTCCCTCCCTTCATTCTTTCTCATTGTCATCGATATTTTTTCCCTACATCTTTGCACCGGGGGACACATCCCATAAAATGGGGCAAGTTGGGGACAGGAGGTGGTGAGAGGGAGGGAAGTGACATGATTATCATATGATCTACTCATACTTTTTTGGCATTTTTTTTTTTCAGTAGATATGGAGACCACTTGGACATTGCCAGCTTTGTAATAATTAATTTTTATATATTCCAAGATTCAAATCTTTCAGCAATGTTTTTTCTTTGGACTACATGATCTCATTTCTAAAGAGATCCTATTATTTATAATGTTTTCTTTTGAACCTTTCTTAAATTGTGGATCCCCAAACTGTAGACAATGTTCATAAAATACATGGCCAGTAGGGTGGGAGGAATCGATCTCATGTTTCATTCATTCATTTATGTTTCAGTTACATACTTGATTTTGCACAGAACATTCTAATTCACGTCCAGTTTCTGGTCCACTAACTCCTCGATCTATTTCCGGCACACCTGCACTCCCTCTCCACATCACACTGTGTAATTAGCTCGTCCTCTGTAAATGACCCAGCACAGATCCCTTTTGAATCTCATCCTGTTTATCTCTGATCACCTCAGCATTTAACAATGTCATTCTGAATTCATGAAGTCTGGTTTGGTTCAAGACCCAAAGCTATTAAATTTATATACTGTGCCAATGTGTAGTCACTGATGAAAAGATTATAAAATGTACTGAGCCAGGAAATGACCTCTAATTCACCCAAAGCTATAACTAATAGTCAAAAAAGTTAATTTATTAGATGTATTTATAAAATTAATGCATGCTTAGTACAGGTAATTTGAAAACTCTGTGTGTGTGTGTGTGTGTGTGTGTGTGTGTGTGTGTGTGAAAGAGAGAGAGACATATTTGTATTCGAGGATACAAAGATTAACTTAATATGATTTTGTTTCCTTCTAGTCTTAAATATACACACACCATAATTTTATTAAATTGTAGTCATGTTTTAGATCCCTAAAATTTAGTATCAAGTTTTTTTTTGTATTGTTATTTTATTTTGGTGAATATTCTTTACATGTGGTTTTTGTTACAGTTACATAATTTTTAACTAAAAGGCTATACCAGAATATATATAGTCACTCTCTTATTTCTGAAATTCTTACGTTATCAAATCTTGTCTATATTTATAACTATTTCATTGATACGTGAAAGAGCATCAGGATATTGAGTGCCAATTTTTTTGTTTATTTTTAAGTGTTTTAATATGAAATATTACGTGTGCTGAAGTATAACATAGATAGGCATGAGCATTTTTCAGGCTCAAGGTATAAGATTGATGATGAGAATTGGCTGTGCCATTTTATGTTCTCACCAGGAGTGTATATGAGTGGTTGCCTTCCCATACTAGCCTCAGCATGTATTAAATTTTGTTGTCAATATAGGAAAAATGACATTTCTTTGTATATATTTATCAATGGAGTTGAGTAGATTGTAATGTTTATTAGCCATTTGTATTTTTTCTATGAATTGTTTAAAGAGATTCTTTGCCCATTGACTATTAGAGTCTTAAAATTTTATTTCCTTTAAATATTTCAACATTTTTTATATTTTTGCAAATATGTGTGTGTGCCTATGCATATTACAGTGTTTTGTTCCTATTTAGGTAAATTAGTTATCTAGTGCTGTGTAACAAAACTATCCAACTCAGTGGATTATAACAATGATCCTTTGCTAGTCTTTGGGTAGTCTATGTGGCCTTCTGGTCTTGGCTGGATTTTCTCATGCCTCTGTGGTCAGCTGTGGGGTAGAGAGATGTTTCTGCAGATCTTAGCCAAGATTTCCTACATTTTGGGCATTGGCAGGCTGTCCTGGACTGGGACAACTGGATTCTCTTTCTTTGTCTAGGTTAGTGTGGCTTGTTCAAATGGCAGGGTTCCAAGAAATGCTTGGAACTGATACACAGCTATTTTTGACATATTTATTGGCAAAAGCAAGTCACAGAACCAGATCAGATTCAAGAGATGGGAGGAACTACAAAATACCTTGCAAAAGGCACAGATACAGGGAAGAGTGGATAATTGTGGCCATTCTTTCAATTTTCCACAGTAGGCAGCTAGTTTTGTTATTGGTTTGTTTGTTTCTTTTTACTGGTATTTTATGATATTTATGATATTTCTTCATCTTTTTTGATATTTCTTCATCTTTTTGTTTCAGTAATTTTTCTAGGATGTATCTAAGGGACATTCAAAAATTAATTTACTCATATTTTAAGTGCAGGGAGGTTTTAGTCTGCATGCCTTTTGATTACTGCATCTATTCCTACTGTTTGTGTTAATGTCACTTGCTTACTCCGGTGTGAACTTGGATTTTCCTGTTATGTTTTATTACTGCCTTGCGATTATTTATCTTTATTTCTTTTGCAGCCAGTTGTGTTTCTGTCTGTCCCTCTCGACTTTTCATCTGAGGGTATTCTTTCCTTGTTATTTCTACTTCAAGTTCTAATAAGGTATATCTTCCTTTTTATTTCTGAGGCTTCTAAGAAGTCTTTTAAAATGTTCTTGAGTTCTGTTAATAAAACATCATCTGTCTTATTCTTGGTCCCCAGGCTGACACCTTACTCTATCTCGTTCCCTGACACTGAATATAAATCATCCATATCCAAATACAACCCTTTATTGGTCTGTTACTCAGACTTTTTCCATATCCAATACTTTGCTTGTAAAAAAAAAAAAAATCTCTCCTTATACAAGTAGAGACAAACTTTCCATCACTGACTGTCCTTGGTCTAGACACTGTAGGAGGGTTATGAAGGCCGAGGTAAGAAGCCAAAGATGGACATGAAGTGGAAGCCCCTAGAGGAGCAAGGAATGGAACCCTGAAACAGCTACTCAGTGTCACTGGTGGGGCACACATGACTGGCTTGAAGATTGATAAGATGAGGCCAAAGGGAATGTATTCACTTGGCTGCTCATTACGCTCTGTCCCTTTTCCTTCTCTGCCATATAATTATTTCTTCTTATTATCTCTGCTCTCAGGCCATTTAAACACTTTGAGAATAACTCATTTTATACTTGATTCTGAACATGACAGCAAACCAGCTCTGCAAGCAAGAGGAGGAGTGCCCCGGCTGGATTCTCCTCCATCACCTGGGCAGCCTCTCCAGCCACTATCCAAGATGCTTTAAACTCTTGCCTAGGGCTATGAATCAGAGAGGAAAAGAATCCTCTAGCTGGCTCTGGCCAACACTCAAGGGCTGCAAACAGTAGTGTCACCTTGGCTTTTATTTTCTGTTCTTTCTGAGTAACTGGACTTTACCTCAGAGCATCTGTGACTTAATTATTATGTCTCCCTTTCAAACGGTGCCACCTCACCACTATTTAATATCTCACATGAGAAGTGGGCAGAAGTCAGAACTGAGTAGATTTTAAGACAAAAAAAGAACACGTATACCATTTCCTAAGCACAAAGTAAAATGATCTTTCTCTTCGAGCTGTCCTTTGCGAAATGGCAGTGTTCCCAGACTATTTTAGCTGGAAAGGATCTGAGATTATGAAGTTTAACAGAAAGAAACTGAGTCTCTGAGGGTTGGATTGACTCATTCATGATTCCAGAGCAGATAATTCAAAGACGGGACTCGTACCCAGATCCCCTCAGTCTGCTGCCTTTTTAATCTTTATTTTTCCCCCACTTCTTCCCACTGCTTTGCCGACAACATTTCGTTTGTTTTAGATTGCGTTTTTTCTTCCCTTACCACTACCAGGATCCAGTTTTTTTTCTCACCCTTGTCCTGCTATAATTAACACGTTTTTTCATAGAACATAAATCTAACGGGGTTATGTTACTGCTTTTACTGAGCCAACTGTATTACTGCATGCTGTTTATTTCATGATTGTTTGCTTTCCTCCTTACAAATTAGTTAGGAGTTATCAGCATTACCATTAGAATGTCGAGCTATTTACAAAGAATTACTTTCAACTCTTGTAGGATTTG
>NW_011888875.1:317266-333150 GCF_000151845.1 Pteropus vampyrus
AGATTGATAAGATGAGGCCAAAGGGAATGTATTCACTTGGCTGCTCATTACGCTCTGTCCCTTTTCCTTCTCTGCCATATAATTATTTCTTCTTATTATCTCTGCTCTCAGGCCATTTAAACACTTTGAGAATAACTCATTTTATACTTGATTCTGAACATGACAGCAAACCAGCTCTGCAAGCAAGAGGAGGAGTGCCCCGGCTGGATTCTCCTCCATCACCTGGGCAGCCTCTCCAGCCACTATCCAAGATGCTTTAAACTCTTGCCTAGGGCTATGAATCAGAGAGGAAAAGAATCCTCTAGCTGGCTCTGGCCAACACTCAAGGGCTGCAAACAGTAGTGTCACCTTGGCTTTTATTTTCTGTTCTTTCTGAGTAACTGGACTTTACCTCAGAGCATCTGTGACTTAATTATTATGTCTCCCTTTCAAACGGTGCCACCTCACCACTATTTAATATCTCACATGAGAAGTGGGCAGAAGTCAGAACTGAGTAGATTTTAAGACAAAAAAAGAACACGTATACCATTTCCTAAGCACAAAGTAAAATGATCTTTCTCTTCGAGCTGTCCTTTGCGAAATGGCAGTGTTCCCAGACTATTTTAGCTGGAAAGGATCTGAGATTATGAAGTTTAACAGAAAGAAACTGAGTCTCTGAGGGTTGGATTGACTCATTCATGATTCCAGAGCAGATAATTCAAAGACGGGACTCGTACCCAGATCCCCTCAGTCTGCTGCCTTTTTAATCTTTATTTTTCCCCCACTTCTTCCCACTGCTTTGCCGACAACATTTCGTTTGTTTTAGATTGCGTTTTTTCTTCCCTTACCACTACCAGGATCCAGTTTTTTTTCTCACCCTTGTCCTACTATAATTAACACGTTTTTTCATAGAACATAAATCTAACGGGGTTATGTTACTGCTTTTACTGAGCCAACTGTATTACTGCATGCTGTTTATTTCATGATTGTTTGCTTTCCTCCTTACAAATTAGTTAGGAGTTATCAGCATTACCATTAGAATGTCGAGCTATTTACAAAGAATTACTTTCAACTCTTGTAGGATTTGCGTTAATAGGATTTGCGTTAATATTACATGTGGATTTATGTTAGTTTACCCCTTGCGTCTGTTTGCTTCTGGCTATCCTCTGTTAAATGGAATAGTCAAGGTACTGCTGGCTTCAAATGTATACTTGAAGGCATGTGTAAATAGTCAACATTGCTTCATCCATTTAAAATGAAGGATTCATAAATCAGGGGTCCCCAACCCCCGGGCTGCAGACCGGTCCGGTACCGGTCTGTGATCTGTTAAGAACTGGGCCGCACAGCAGGAGGTGAGCAGCGGGTGAGCAGCGGGTGAGCAGTGGGCGAGCGAAGCTTCATCTGTATGTGCCGCTGCTCCTCAGCGCTAGCATCACGGCCTCAGCTCCAGCTCAGCTCATCAGGCATTAGATTCTTGTAGGAGCACCGGTCTCTGGTGCCAGAAAGGTTGAGGATTGCTGCGTTAGATCATATTTGCCTGGTAAATTAACATGAGCCTTCAGGCATATGGATTAAAATAAATTTTGTTGGATAGGAAAAGATTTAGAAAGTGAACTTCAGTCAGAACGGCCAGCGTCGTGTCTACAGTATAAACATACCTGGAGATAGATCGTCAGCTTATGGTTCGATCTCTGACAGTGACACTAGGTTGGTCTGTGGGTGACAACGATTGTCTTTTATCCCAATAATTATAGTTCAAGTTAGGAGTATATCTTAAGCATTTCTGACTTCCGTTAGTAATGTTTGATTCCTTTTGTCTATGAAATTATTATCTTTTGCCTTTTTATGCTTACTCCTCTCATGTATGTCATCAACAGCAGATTTTTTTTTTTTAAAACCATTACTAAAGATGTTTTATTTTCCAAAGAGCAATTTGTCCCCTATTGAGTAGCACCCTGCACTGATTTTATTCTGTTACAACCCACAGCTCTACAGAAGCCTGCAGACAACAAAACTTTTTTATAATCCCTGGTAATCACCAGCACACCATTTTATATCACAGTAACCTGATTTGTGAGTGTGTTTAGCATAGCACAAATATGCCTCTTCAAGAGCTCTGCACACTCAGTCTTATTGAAATGTTCATGGTCTTTGTTGCTTAGGAACGTGGACTGATGGTTAATAAATGTTTAATAAAAACATGAACGTGCCTATTATCCGTGTGTGGGTATCACTTAGAATTTATGGTACTTCCACCCGCACAGTGGTTAATAGTAATTATTAGCTGAGAGGTGGACCGAATTTCTAAAATTAAATTTGGCTATAATCATTGGATTTATTAATATAAGATCTTACCTGTACTTATATAGTGCAGGTAGACAAAAATCTTAGGGGCAATAAATAGCTCTCATTTTTCTCTGTAACTGATGAAGGGTTTTGTCTATTAATTTCCTGGGAGATATATCTTGAAATGCCAAAAAAAAGAAAGACACGGACATTTTAATTTTATCTGGTTTGTGTTTCATAGCAGACGTTTGGCTGTATACTCCTTAGATCTCTTTTTTTTTTTTTTGGTCCTTTTCTCACTAAGAGGCATTCCTCACTCTGGAAGAGCGTGTTCCCAGTCAGGTATAAAGATAAAAGTACATTGTGACAGGTGTCATAAAATGACCTCAAACAAAAGAATTACGGAACTCATTGGAATGAAAGTCAATTGAAAATTACAGTTTCTCTGTTGAAACACCTGAAAACGAAATCAAGAAAGGTCTCACAAATATCTTACTCAGTTCTATAGTTAGCTTTTAAACGTCATTTCTCAGCCAGCAAGTTGTTTGAAAACTAATCTAGTTAATGAAAGCATAAAGGGAATATAAAATAACTCTAAAATAAGTATTTTAAATACCTTTATTTGGACGTCTGTATAGTAAGTAAAATTAAATTTGCTATAGCTACTTCAGTATCAAACACTTGACTTAAAAAATAAGGAATTTTTTCCCTATTGCGTAAGTGTGACTTTAAAAATTTATTCTAACGCATTGCTTTATAGGAAAAAAAAATAGGAAGAGCATAAACTATTTGCTAGAAAAAGCTTTCCTGAGCAATGCCAAAAATATGTAACCAAAGAAACTGATAATATTGTGAAGATGATAAAAAAATTTCCAGACATTTCACAACTTTAAATATCTATAAATGTCTTTGGATAGTCTGATATTTACTGTTACATTTGTAAGACATCTGACTTCAGAAATGAAAAAAAAGTATTGTCCCAAGGTAAACAGAATAGCCGCTCATGTCAATTATATGCCAATTGCATGGACTGTGGTGAACAGTTTACAAAGTTCCACAGTTCGTTAGTTCTATTCGTCCTACATAAAGGATTAAATGATGGTATTAAAATTAGAGGCAGTCAAGGGTTAATGAGACTTCTTTGTGTAAAAATATAAATGTTAAAAGGGGAAGTCTTATATGCAAAATAAAAGTGACAGTTTTGAAAATGAAAAGAACTAGGCACAAAAGGGCAGAGCAAGTGAATATCTAAGGTTTAAATAGCCATCTGGAATCGATGTTTTATGAATTACTTGTATGAACAGATGGCCAAGCTTGCTCACATAATTTTAATCTAAATTTTTGAATATCGGATCAGTTTCCTTCAAAGTCCTTTGAAATATGCATTTGAAATGGTCTTTTCACACACACACACACACACACAGTTGAGTATGACTCTAAAACCATTAAAATTCATCCTAAGGATGAATTTCTTTGGTTAGGGTACATTTTCCCACACCACCGTCTCTAAGAAAGATTATCTTCCTAGACCATGCCAGCTTAGAATTACAATTATCTAGGTGGTGACATCGAGAGCATTAAATTCTATTTCTCTGGCTCTTGTTCCTGCTTCCTGTAGTGGGACTCGAAATGGCTTCCAACCTTTTCCTGGCCATTTCTGGGTATCCTCAGTGGTTATCTCAGTGGGCTTGTGCGTGCCTTGGCAGTTAATAGCTGCTGAGCAATTTGCGAGGCTTTGCAAAAGTACTCAGCCACTGCCTCTTGTGCCCGTATTTGAACTCCTCGCAGACAGGTGCTGTACTGTCCCTGTGGGTCCCTTCACCACCCACAGGTGTGAGTACTGCCAAGTTACTCACTAGAGTCCTGCGAATAGCCAGGCTGCATTGTGCTTGGAGTCACAGTAGGGGGAACACCTCACTTTCTCTGTTTGGTCCTTCTTCACCTGATAGTGGTGCCCTGTGTCTTCGTGTCTTACAGACATTTAAAGGATGATAGTTTTAGCCTTATTAATTACATGTAGCCCACATCTGCTTTAGTAGGAATCAGAAGGATCATTCAGTAGGGTTGTAGGCAATATGAGCAAGACTAGGACTAAGTGGTGCTAGGCAGCTTGAGGTGAAGGGGCAGGTGGAGATTTCCTGGATGCTGTCTGTTCAGAGCTGTAACTAAGGGTCTGAATTAGGGTGCAGAAGAATGTAGTTGCTGCCGCGTTCATGGTCAGGAAGGAAGGGGACCAGGGGAGCAGATTGCCTCAATGTCACTCCCTCTGACCTCCTGCAGGCCCTTCCTATTGGCTCCATCCAACCAGAAGTCAGAGAGCAGGGAAGCTAATATAGTGGTTTCATAAAAAACAGGGCAGGAGAAGACAGAAATGAGATCTGGAGGACCAGACGAAGAGTGTTTGGCCCACAGCCTTTAGCTCCATCTCCCCTCCTCCATGCCACAGCAGACGTGATCCTAGAAACTGAGTCATAGTAGAAATCTGCAAAGTGAATACCTCGCCTTCCTCAGAACAGTTTCTCTCCTCTGGGGGACAATGACAAATTGGAGTTGTTGCACTTGAGTCCTTGTGCAGAAGGCTGGTTAGTAATTTTGCAAAGAGACTTCTGCTGTGTTGACCCAGGCCCTTCACCAGACTGCTCAGATACACCTATTAGTCACAGGTGGTTTGGCCTTGCTGTGGGGGCAAATCCCAAAGGCTCAGGGGCTTAACCCAGCAGGGAGTACTGCTGGCTCATGTTCTAGTCTAGTACCACTCAGGTGCCTTCCTCCATCTTGGAGATACACCATCTGCAACACGGGGCCTCTGGGATCCAGAGGAGGAGACATAAAAGACAGGACCACTTAAAA
This sequence comes from Pteropus vampyrus, assembly GCF_000151845.1. Taxonomy (NCBI): domain Eukaryota; kingdom Metazoa; phylum Chordata; class Mammalia; order Chiroptera; family Pteropodidae; genus Pteropus; species Pteropus vampyrus. The sequence continues at coordinate 322,382 of NW_011888875.1, forward strand.
TGACTTTATAAACTGGCCTCTTGTGGCTGACGTTGGGTCCCTCACATCCTATTGACCATTTAGTCACGTGACTCCAACCTGAACACAAAGACAGGCAGGATGTTCGAAGAGTATTAGTCTCTGCTCTGTGCCTGATGGCCTGTTATCAGTGAACATGGCTTAGAGCGAGCCGGACTCCTTAGCTCATGCAAATTGAATACTCAGCTCCCATGTTTACACATGTTCATTAATTCCTGTTGCCCTAGGAATCTCCTCCATACCCTGTGAAACTTGAATGTTTAACCAGTTACTCTAGATATGCTATTTTAATTATCCAGTTATTTAATTATGTGTGACTTTAATGATCTCTACCATTTGCTATTTGGAAGAACCATGGGAGATGCCTTTTTTTTCCCACTGAGTTGAAATGATGTAAATAGGTAGATTTGTGTTGTTATTAAAGATTTATGGCCCTTCGAAAATATTCTCCTATTTTTTAATGCTTTAATCAAGTTATTCATTTGACTCCTTATAAAATGTCCATACCTATTAAAAGTAGATGGTAACTCAAGCAGGACTTATGAAAAGGTCAGAACAATGAATCGTATTATGGTGAACACTTAAAATGGTGAATTGATTTAATGTCAGTACTTTTTAGAGTCTTAGCTCTGCAATTAGAAACATAATGCTACGTGTCCCGGTACGTGAGATGTTTTGAAATATTTGAATCCAAATATTTAGGACCAAAGAGAGGTCTGGAGGAGAAATATATCATTTAGTTTATTTTGCCCTAGGAAATACAAGATTGCCATATAATGCTAATTTTTTTATTTTTATAAGCATATAGTTCTTATTTATAAATGTCTATAGAAGGCATTAAGAACAATATCAAGTAGGGGCTTTGCAATTAAGAACTTGAGTTTAATACCATCTGCAAAGTATTATAATTTGAAATGAAGTACAAAATAATTTATGTGTTCAAAATTAGCCTATTTGCCAACATTTTCTTGTAAATGATTCGGTCGTTAATTAGCAGCATTTACAGGTAAATTCTTGGCATATGACTTCATGGGATCAGTGAGCACCGTGCAAATGAAAAAATGACTTATCTTAATCCTTTTTTTAAAAATTGATTTGTTATTGATATATAGTTGACATACAATATTGTATTAGTTTTAGTTGTACGACATAGTGATTTGACATTTATCTATACTTTACGATATGGTCACCACAGTATGTCTAGTAACCATCTGTCACCATACAGAGTCATTGTGATATTATTGACTATTTTCCCGGTGCTGTACGTTATATCTCTGGGACTTGTTTATTTTATAACCAGAAGTTTGTACCTCTTATTCCCCTTCATCCGTTTCATCTGTCCTCCCGCCCCCACACCCCCGCCAGTTTATCTTAATTTTTGATTTTCTTTTCTTTAGATGTCAAGTGATCCCTGTGTGCCCCTTCCATCCACCACCCCCACTTAAAACCATCCAAGGTTCACATTACAATGATGGATCTTTTCTTCCTTATTTAATGATTTCTCCTTGACTGAAGCAGGTTGCAATGCTTAATGTGAACGATAACTGTTAGCCGGAGCGATGGTATTTAAGAAACCCAAAGTAACAACTATAGCAGTGAAAAGATTCATCTTTTGAGTTCTTTACATTGAACACTTATTCTGATTGCTTTCTGAAGATGTGCAGGCACGAATTTATGTTCATAAGTGAGAATGAGGAAATTCTCATCACATTGCCTTGGTGCGTCTTACTTACAGAGAAAAGTAAAAATGTAGGTTACCTGGTGTTTATCAACTGAACCTGAAAGCGATTTATGTTAAATTTCTCCTGACTTATTTGTGTAGCTTTTCTTTCCTTTATAGAGCAAATGTAGTTAGATTTCCTCATAATCAGGCCACACATTTTGGTTTTTTTGTCATGGGTCCCTTTGATATTGTAATGAAGCGGCTTACAGACAGTTAGGGTTCACCAACTGAGGAGGTGTCTATGGATGAACCAACCAGTCAAGGTCTCGGCTGCTTTTACAAGCTCCAGATCCATCCCTGGGTGCCAGGCTTGGGACTAGATTCTTCATGACAGTCTGAGTATTGCGGGGAACTTATTTCATGCCTTGAAAGCCACATGGCAGGGGCCATTTACAGAACTGAGGGCTGTAGAATAATGATAATAATGAAGTTTATGGAACTTGAACCATGTGCTATCCTAGTTCTAGGATCGCTATACCAATAGCTTTACCAGTGTGTAACACCCACTGCTCAGTTCTGACATTAGCTGGTCATGAATATGCTATCATCGGTGTTCCAGAGAAGGAGCGGTGGGCAACGTCACTCTCCTTTGTGTTGCATTTCAACTTAATGTGACATGCACCACAGTGATCAGGGCCTGTGGAGTTGATAATGCTTAGTTTAAACTCTACCGTCACATGACCGACAAGAGGCTGAAAAATATTCCTGCAAAGAAACTTCAGATTGAAGGCAATCATAATCATGCAAACCCAACCAAACGACCTGGCATTTCTCGTACGAGTGCAGCCATATTCCGAGAAGAAAAGACAAGGACAAATAGCATCAGGTCTGTCAAAAAGTCAGCCCAAAACTTCAACTTAGAAATGATTAAGAGACTATCAGACGTGTGGATTTTCATCTCCTATTGTTAACTTCGAAACTTGCCCCTTAAGTGTATTGCTGTGTCTGAGATATAAACTAGTGACCGTATAAATCTCTGGGTCAGAAAGTTAAGCCCGAGACTTCCCCGAAGCATCCCTACACACGGTAAATTTTCACGGAAAATACAGCACCATCTGTTGGGCAGTGAGGGGGACTCGCTAGCTTCGGGTAGCTCAGGGTTTTGGGTTCTAACATTAGATCTCACACATTGCTTTCGATATCATACTTTTGTGAAGCCAGATTTTCAGGGACCGTTCTGAGAGTGCCCCCCTAAAATGGAGGAGGAATAGGGAACGGAGGTGGTAGTGTCTTATTTGAGTCAAAAATTTGAGAAGCTGTGCAGTGCCCAGCAGGGTCACAAATCCTGTTACAAGAAACCGTGGTCATTTAATAATGACATTTTTATCTGTATTATTTTTTTCAGATGGCTACTAAGTTGTTAGGAAATAAGTACGTTGTAAGTTGTCTGGATCCAACTACCCTAATAAACAGAACTGTAAGCTTTTTCTTTTGGCCTAAGAACGATGTGAGAAAATTTGCTGGGGCAGCAAGGGCTCTGTAAACCCATAAATACCAAGACCATTTCAAAACTTACTATGCAAAACAGGGAGACAAATCTCTTACATTTTTCTGTAGTTTCAAATCATGTTAGAACAGGGCAAACCGTTTTTATCGGTGTGCCTTGAGTCTTTTTGAAGGCTTAAAAATACCTTATCTGATAGTTCTTACCATGTCTACAATCTGAGGTTTCTTTGCATTAGGCTGACCTCAGTTCTTATCTTGAGACATTTATTGCCCTGAATTGGTGACTGAATTTGCAAGACTCTGTGGTTGGCTGCCTTGGAGTTTTCTTTGATTCAGCAACTGAGATGAAACAGGTCGAGGACACACCGCAAACTCCGGATCCACTGTAGTTGTCACTAAAGCGAATGGATGTCACGTCCGTGGGGTAGCATCTTTCACCTTTCCCATTGGGAGGTAGAAATCTTTATTAATAGAGCATAAGCAGAAAACAGACCATCTCTCCAGTTTTGACCCCACTTCTGGAAAACATACTCTCGTATTCCCCACATATCTATTGTAAGTCTGTTTTGCTTAAAGAACGGAAATTTATCGTCTCACAGTTCTGGAGGCTGGAAGTCCAAGCTCAAGGTGTGGGCAGTGCTGGTTTCTTCTGAGAGCCACGAGGGAAGGGACTGTTCTAGGCTTCTGTCCTTGGCTCGAAGACATCTTCTGTGTCTACACATCATCTTCCCTTTATATGTGTCTTTGTGTCCAAATTCCCTCTTCTTATAAGAACTCCCGTCAGATTAGATTAGGGCTCACTTTAATGACCTTCTATTACCTCAGTTACCTGATGTTACGCACTGGATGTTTATGTCCCCTCAGCACCCCTAACTCATATTTCAAATCTAATCCCCAGTGCGATGGTGTTCGGAGCTGGGGCCTTTGGGAGGTGATCAGGTCAGGAGGGAGGCACCCATGTGATGGAGTTAGCGCCCTTATAAGAAGAGGGGGGCCAGAGATAGCCAGGTCTCTTTCTGCCACGTGAAGATGTAATAAGAAGGCTGCCTACAACCCCGAGGAAGACAGTCACCAGAACGTGCCCATGCTGGCACCCTGATCTCCGACTGCCAGCCTCCAGAACTGTGGGAAATAATTTCCATTGTTTACAAGCCACAGTCTGCGGTTCTTTGTTTCAGCAGCCTGGACAGACTCTGATACCTATAATACCTGTAAAGACCCTATCTCCGACATGGTCACATTTTAAAGTATCGAGGGTTAGAAATTCAACATATGAATTTTTCAGGGGGACACAATTTAGCCCATAACATGTGGGAAATAAATGGAACAAAAAAGAAGCGATGCCTTTTGAAGGGGCAAAGGCTTGCCGCCTCTGAGCTGACTTTGGAGACTGGGAACCCTGAGCTGCCTCGGCAGGAAGGGACAGAGTTCACGAGGAAGCGTTGCTCGTTTACTGGTTCACGGCGTCAGCGGAGAGGAGTGGTTCGCGGAGGAGCGACTCTTCATAGGTGCAGGTGCAGAACTGCGATGGCGTAAACCAGCCTCTCTGGCTTGCGAGGCGTCCTCCTCTGCAGGCGGCGTGGACGCGAGCACATGCACCTCTGTGGCACTCTCCTTTGGCGAGGCGTCCTCCATTCTGAAATGAGTCGGACAAACCTCCGTAATGCTGGGATCCTTTCTGCCAAGATGGTTCGATTGGCAGTAAGGAAGGAATGGGTGTGGCAGCTGAGGCCAAGGGAAGCCAGGGCCGCCGTGTCACATGCAATGTCACGAGAGAATGCCACGGGGAAGGAAGAGAAGACCACTGGAAAAGGGCCATACAGAGGATACAGACCAGCCAGACTCAGTAGAGCAGAATCGTCCTGGCCACCGTTCTGAGATAAAAAAAAAAAGCAGGGTGAATGTTGGGCACAGCAGAAAGAAAGCCATTTCTTTCTGCTGAGCTTTTAGCATTTGTATCATTGTCCATGTTTTCAAAGCAAGGCTTTCCAGGGAACCCACGAAGCCTCCGTCCCAGGGCCCAGCAGTTTCCTTCTGTCAAAGTTCAGGACACAGCAGCAGGACTGACAGGAGGCAACGAGTAGTGGATGAGAAAGGGTGGGGGCGTCTGAGCCAATGTGCCTGTTAATCCAGCCCTGACGCCTTCTAGCTGTGCGCCTTTAGACGACGTACCTAAATTCTGTCTCCTAGTTTCTTTCTGTAGGGTGAGGATAATAGTACTAATGAGTCGAAACCCATAACGTGCCTAGAACAGTACCTGGCACAGTACAAGTGCTCAGAAGAGTTTGTGTTGTGTTTGTCGGCAGCTGTGTAGTTTTAACGGTGTTGGTGACATAAGTGGCGGAGGGTCAGGATAGGTCCACCTGCTCATGGTAAGGTTATTCGGTTGGGCATGGAAGCTTCAGCCTCGCTTTTAGGATCTATGGATGGAGACCATTCCCGGGCTGATGTAGCAAAGAGTCGGTTGTGGTTGGGAACAGTGACAAATTGCTGGTGTAATCCATGCAACCTGGACCTTTTGTATTTAGAAGAACTTGAGTTTATTCAGGTGTGCATTCAAATGTTACCTCCGTGGCGATGCCTTCTCTCACCACCAAGTCTCAATTGGATACCTGTTCACCTCCTAACTCATCACCGTATTTGAAATCTTTTTTTATAGTAGTTATTTTTATCTTATATATTTCTAGTTTGTTTCATTCTTTCATTGACTTATTTAATTAATTAATATATAATACATTCCTTTCATGTGCCGGACACCATGTTTGGTGCTGGAGACACAGGGATGACAAAATAAGAGAAAGCCCTGGTCCTCATGGACTTACAGGTTAATGAGTAAGGTAGATTGACAATAAATAAACAGGTAAATGTCTAGTGAATATAGTACGTCAGCTGGTGATAAACTCTAGGCAGAAAAACGAAGGCTTGCTGGGCTGGCGCGGGTAGGCGGGTTTGCAGTTCTGTGCAGTGTGTGAAGGCGAGGCATCGCTGATGGGCCGCAGTTGGGTGGAGAGCTGAAGGCAGGATCTATGTGGCCGTCTGGGTGAGGGGTGTTCTCATACTTTGGGAATGGCAAGGGAAAAAGCCCCGAGGCGCAAAGTGCACTTGCTGTATTCGTGTAACAGCAGAGAAGTGGGCGAGGCAGGAGCAAGATGGATGAGGGTGATTCCTCAGTTAGCTTTCGCTGTACAGCAAACCACCTCAAAGCTTAGTGGTTTGACACAACCACGATTTTTTTTTTTTTTTTTTTTTAGCTTGGTAACCTCTTTGTCAGCAGTTTGGCTGGGCTCAGCTGGGCGGTTCTTCTGTTGGTCTTGACTAGGCTTACTCACGTGCCTCTGGCAGCTGCCAGGAAGCCGAGGGCTGACCGGCCTTAAGATCTTCAGGCAGGATTGTTTGTCTCTGGTCCACACTGATCTCTCATCCTCCAGCTGGTTATTCTGTGCTTGCTCACATGGCAAGTCACTTCTGCCACGTTCTGTTGGTCAAAGCAGGTCTCATGGCCAAGCCAGGGTTCAGGGCTTGGGGAATCAGCTCCACCTCTGATGGGAAGAACTCAAAAACATAGCATGGCCATTTTTGCAGCCTACCCTAAAGAGAGTGGAAGAACGTGAGGCCAGAGAGTACGCAGCTTTGTAAGCTATAAACGTGTTCAGATTTCATTTATAATGTAAGTTGGAAAGCCATCTGAGGGTTTCGAGTAGAGGCTACACATGATCTGACCTAAGTGAAAAGCATCTCTCTGGCTGCTCTACGGAGAAGAGACCATAGAGGGGTGAAGTAGAAGCCTGAGGACCAGTTTGGAGGCGATCGTAATAATCTAAGTAAGACCTGATGGGTACTGGGACTGGAGTGGTGGCTGTGAAGGTGGTGAAAAGTAGCCACGTTCTCGGTAGACACCGAATGCCTTCCCCTGCGTCCACCCATCCACTTTCTCTCTGTCATCTCGAATGAAAGCTCCCTGTGCGCAAGGACTGTTACATTTTCCACAGCGTTCTCAGCGCCAGACCATGGCCGGCACTTGGTAGATGTTCCGTCCCTATCTGTTGAATGAATGAACGAATGAATGAATGAATGAGTGAATGCATCTGTCGGGATTTAGAGTTCCAAGGTGAAACAAATACAGAAACAAATAGAGCCCTACTCTCGTAAACTCCTGGGGGACTCCACTGACTCTGGGCTGCTCACAGCTTGGCTTGCAGATGCAGGCCTCTGCTTGTGAAATCTGTGAATGGAACTTGCTGTCCTTGGACCGTCTGCCTGGATGGGAGTGTTCCGGAGAGGAGCACTTAGCAGCACATGTGGGACATAAAGCCTACGGGACTGCATTTGGGAAGGGTCACTTAGTAATGCATTTTAAGCTAGTTTATTTTACTTCATTGCATTCTGCATATTTATTTGAATCTGTGAGTGGAGTTTTTATTACTATAAATAGAAATAATAAAACACAGAGCCTTGGGTTATTTTGCCTTAGAGGAATAATTGGTGAAATAAACTCAAATTTTAAGGGTTCTTAAATGATGTTGTCAGCAAGTCAGTGACCATAATTGTTTTGTTGGCTGATAGGACTTCGCTATCCCAAACACATAATGTTCACGAATAGGCATCCTTTAATATTTTAAATTCTCAAGGCTTCCAACTTCCATAGCTCTGGGAATTTGGAAAACTTAAAAACACCATTTTTTAAAGTCCTGTGTGGGATGTCAGGGTGATAACTTCCTGCGTGATCTCCGTCCGCCTGGTACAGTGCTCAGCAGTTCAAGGCTTTTGTTCCTCAGTCATTTCTTCTCTTTCCTAAGTCTTCAGTGTCTCTCCCTGTTGGATTATTCCCAAGATATGGAGTTCTAGAGTGCTCCCCCTGCCTCTAGTCTAGGAAGCAGAAGAGAAAAAGCAAGCAGCTAACAAGCGAACCTTCCCCTGCTCTCTCTCTTGTTTCTGAGCCACACTCCTTAGAAGCCCAGCTGACCCTTACACGACACAGGTTGGAACCGCATGGGTCCTCTTATACACAGATTTTTTTCAATCAATATTGCAAATGTATGTTCTCTTCCTTATGATTTTCTTAACAACGTTTTTCTTTTCTCTAGCGTCCTTTATTATAAGAATATACATGTAACATAAAAATGTGTGTTAATCAACTGTTTACGTTATCGGTAAGGTTTCCGGTCCGCAGTAGGCTCAGTCCCCGGGGAGTCCAAAGTCATCTGTGAATTTTCGAGCGTGCGGGGCGCTGGCGCCCCGAAGCCCCTTGCCGTTTGAGGGTCAGCTGCATGGCGTACGCGTGACCGTTTCCGCCTCTTCAGTCCCGGTCATTTTCAACCCGCTCTGAGCTCGCTTCTGCCTCGGACTTTGCCGCGCTGTCCTTGCTAAAGCCAGCCGTGGCCTGGAAGAGCGCCCCTCAGACCTGTTACACGGGACACGCGGGCCATGCCCGCTTCCTTCCCCGGCTCCCGAGCCCTCTCTCCCCGGCTCCCCTGAACTCTGACTGCTCTGTTCGTTCTGGTTTTTATTCGATTTCTTCCTTCTCCATTGAATATGGTAATTCTTGCACTGTGGTAATCCAGCTACTTACATGGTATCTTCACTTGAGTGCTTAATGGGAATTTTGAGCTACATGTCTGTGCCAGACTCCTGGTGTTTCCCCTCCCCCCTCCTCCCGCTCCGATCTCCCTGTCTCAGTGTATTCACCCCTGCATTCACTTGCCTCCTCCAGCCTCCATCTGGCCGAAGCCATGGCCCCTTCTTAGTCACTGGGTTTTCTCCTGCTCCCCTGCTCAGATCCACGCTCTATGCAGAAAACCTCACCTGCTGCCTTAAAACCCTAGTGATCTTGGGAGAAAACCTCAATTCTAAGGACTCGCAGGCCCGTCCCAACCCAGGCCAGGCTTGCATCTTGGAGCTCATCTCATGTCACTCATCCTTTGACCTGTCGCTTTCCGCATGTTCCTCAAAATCACCCCTCGTACTTTACGCTCTTCTCTTTACCAGGCACACCTGTCACCCCCACACCCACCCCCGCCCCCGGCTCTTCTCCCATCCCTCAGGATCAAGATAAGGTGCCTGTTGCTCCGAGAGGCATCCCTGAACCCCCAAGCCTAAATGAGTTCTTCCTGTTTTCCGCCTCCAGAGCAGTCGGTGCTCTCGCACAGTGCTCATCACAGCTTATGGTTGCATGCTGACCTCCTCGGTGCCACTTGGGGTCTGACAGTCATGTCTTCTAGTCTGTAAGCCCCGTGTGAGTGGGCACTCGCCTGTCTCTGCACCAATGTTAAGTCCAGCGCCAGGCTCGGAGGGCACGGGGTGGAGGAGGAAAGTTTATTTCCTGGTTTATTTTGGAAGGAGTTGAGTTTAACGAAAGCCATCACCAATCTCAGTGGGCCCGTGGCCTTCCCGAGGGACCAAGTCCCGATGTGGGTGTGACCGTCCTCTGCCGCTTTTCATAGAGCTCTTCCTAGCAGGACATTTCCTCCCCCACCTCGTTTGTGTAAAAACAACTCAGGAGTGCAAAGAAGAAGCTGGCCCTGAAGCAGGTCAACCAAAATGAACCTGTTTAAGGAAAATCTGCACCATTTTATCAGACGGCTTTAAAAAGTCAGTGAGTCAACATGTTGAATGGGTGCGTACTCAGAAATAAATAATCCACGGCATCCCAAATGAGACATATTGTATAGCGCAGCTGAATCAGTCATTTTTTATTTATCTCCATATTGAGGAAAATCAATTAAAAAATTTCCCGAGCAGTCCTGGTGCTCAGCTACCCGCCGTCGCCCCGCCCCCCGTGCGTTAAGTTAGGTGGTTCTTTTCACGTGGAACAGCTGCAAAACTCATCTTTCCTCTTGCTTCTAATTCTTCCTCTGGTAAATTCCTCGCTGTTTTCACTGCTGTGCTGCAGTGTCTGCGCATTGGCCCTTCTCGGTGGTTTTGACTTGGAATTTAAATAATCGCTCTGAGGTTCTAATGGGCGGATGACGTATTAGAGTTTCGTTCTCGCCCATTCTCTCTGTCCTCAAATGTCCTGGCCAGGCCACCCCCTCTTCTTGAGCTTTTATCCTTGTGCCTGAAACCAGTCTTGGCCTCGCCCACTGTCTGACCCTGCACGAGGTGGTGGATCCATGTCTGAGAAAGCAACTTCTATGGCATTTGTTCCCAAATCCAGCTTCTTAGACATCTGTCCTTAGGTTGAGGTACTTCTGTGCAACTGTTTAGCATTGCATGAGGTTATCCCTTTGAATTCTTTCCGGGTATTCCAAATGTGACGTCATCGTGCATGGGACGATAACAGCTTTGACTAATTATTCCAAATAGTGGCTTCTGCTTCTGATTCCAGTAGCCTAAGGTTCATTTTCCTCAAGTCGCTGTGGAATCCTTTCATGCTTTCGGAGTAGAAAAGAGCAATCAGGAGCTCAGCACGGCTTTCTGTTAGAGGTTCACAGGTGGTAGAGACTATTTTCCAAATCACCCGTAATAACCGTCTTGAGCAGTTTGGGGGCGGGGTTAGGCTGAACCAAGCCATTTGAGATACTCAGAGTTGTTTGATGAAATCATAGGCATAGAAAAGTGAGTGAGCAGTCCCAGCTCCCTGTTA
>NW_011888875.1:333200-339018 GCF_000151845.1 Pteropus vampyrus
GGGGCGGGGTTAGGCTGAACCAAGCCATTTGAGATACTCAGAGTTGTTTGATGAAATCATAGGCATAGAAAAGTGAGTGAGCAGTCCCAGCTCCCTGTTAGCTGGGGCACGTGTCGTGAGGGCAGCTCAGTGGGTGCAGGGTATCCCTGGTGTGAGAGAACCCCAGGTCCCGGGCAGTTTCATTTCATAGAGATAGATGCAACTTTGTGGTGACAGACAGACAGACAGACAGACAGACACGCAATAAGCCTCGTGTGGTGTAAATGCTTTCTCTGAGGACACTAACTTCAAGAATACTATGCATGGACTTGATAAATGTAAAAAGGGTGATTTTCTTTGTCACTTGCTGTGTCTTCTGATGGTCATTCGTAAGTACCTGCGTGTTCCAAAGCCTGGGATTGTGATACCAAGCTTCTGCCATCGTGCTCTAAGTGATTTTCCACCTCAAAATGCCTGTCAGCCTGTGCCCAGGAGATTTAGTCCCCACGGAGGTACGTGTAAAACTATCTCAGCCGAACGGCTTATGTTGAAATTTTCCCATAAAAAGATAAGGATCTTGTGGGAAAATTTCCCACAACGCTCCAAGTTTCAATTTAACTGGTACGAAATTTTGACAAACATCTTTTTCTTCCTTCCCTCTGACCCAGCGTGTTAAAAATCCGAGGTGGCTGCTAACATAACTCTTTCGGACAGCGCTTCTTTAAGGAACACCATTCTCCTTTCATGCGGTCACTTCTGCCCTTTCTGCCTTCGGGGCCCTCAGTTCGGATATACTGATGAGCTCATTCTTTCCCCATAAACTGATGAGGCTGTGACATCAAGCTGCACTTGACAGTCTCCTCAGCTGAGGAGAAAGCTGGCAGCACAAAACTCACAGTTAGAGAAGCACAGGAAGAGGACCTACGTGCATTTGGAAGGCAGGTGTTAGGGATGCAGGTGTTCAAGAAGGGAAGTCGATGAGTTAGGGAGCGAGAGGGTGGGTACTCATTACAAAATAATGGTTTAAATTAGACTCGCAAATTTTATCTTCATAAGTAGGTTGACTAAATATTTCATTTTCAGGCGTGCTTATTGCAAAATGCCCTTACCAAAAACTCAGCCTCCATTAGACGTGTTACTGCAGAGCTGAGACTCATAATCTTATTCATGAGCCTTAGTGATGACAGGAATTTAGTCCCTGCCAAGGGATGAAATGGTCTCGGCTGCGTGAACCCTGGTGCGTGGTTAAATACTATGGATAGATATCATCAACTGAAAAAGCTCTGATAAATGTTTCTGGATTCCACAGCACGGGTTTTTTTTTTTTTTTCATCGTTGTTGTTGTTGTCATTTTTAAATTCTTAAAACAACCACCCAAATAATCAAAGTACATTTAATTAAGAGGAGAATGTGAGAAACCACATTGTATTTTATTTTCATATTGATAATTAAGGTGGCCATATTTTTTTGATTGTAAAAGAAAGACTTGCAAGAATGTCAACCCTTGTATACGTGCCACGAGGTCCTCCAAATCTACCGTTTGGACAATTCTGGACAAGATGGAGATGTCCGCTCTACCAAGAGCAGTGATGCTTTCTGGGAGATAGAAGATCTGGAAGTCAGGAAAAAAGGGCGTATTGGCAGTTGACCCAAAAACATCATCACTGCAAAAATGAAGCACAAGAAATATTTTTCAGAGTTTAGACTCTTGCTGTTATTTTATTTCCTTTAGTCCTGTAATCTCATTTTTTTTTATCTTAAAAGCAAGGTTTCTGTTACTTTTAATTCTGCCATTATAAACCAGCTCCGTGAGGAAGTAAGATAATAACCTTCTTTTGAAGATAAAAATATTCTCTTGATATAAAATATTGAAATCAGGAGGGTGGATAGTCTTGTTAACAATTTCTTAAGATGGTATGTGTGATGTCGAGATTCTGATGTCATTCCTCAATTATGCTCTCTTCTTCCTCATTCAAATACATATATTACTTTATTTAGCTGGAGAAGATAGCCTCAGATCTAAAAAGACTCTTTCTAAAATTCTGTCTTTTTAAAAGTCAAGCACTGATAACATTGAGTTACTTATATCCTCAGCATGCTTAGGGATATTTTTTTCACATTTTAGTCATGCTTTTCATTTGATCACTAGTCAACATTAATTATGGTTGTTGTATTAAAGTGATTAACTCTATGTTACACATAGATTACCTCCTCTGGAATGGAAATCTCCATTCTCCAACACCGAAAAGAAATCTTAAGATACCTTGAATATTGCCATTCTGAGGTATAAAGAGCTTTCTATAAATCATGTTAGACTACTAATAATTTTCAGGAAACGTAATATGTGTACCAGAGCCAATTCTATTTAAAATATATCACATATTGCCTAGGCTTTAGTATACTAGTGGTGTTGTTCATGTATTAGTAGTTTCCGTCATGGAGACCATAAAAAAATCAAGCTTTTGATCTGCATCATCTTTAATTTGCTGATTTTAGATATTCAATGAATTATTTTCTTGTCAGACCTCAAGGAATATAGTAATTACTACTTCATAAGCTAGAGATCAGAAATATAAATTTGCATCATTTCTGAGTCTGCTATTACTAATTGTAATGTGAGATCTGTAACTTTTATAATGTTGACCATTAACTAGTTGTGTGACTTTGGATAAGTCACCTTACGTCTGTCCTCAGCATCTATAAAATGGGAGTTTGACTGGAATGTTTCTAAGCGTTTTTTTTTTTTTTAACCTCTAATATTTTCAGTTCAAATAAATGTCTATTTGTTATTATATGATGTTATATTGTATTGCATTATGATTGTGCACTTCATATGTGAAATGCCGCCCTTGACCCATGACTGGTAGCTCAGGCGTTAGTATAGCGGTGGACATGTGAAAAAGCAGATGGATGGATGGACAGTCTTCTTCATTACATCTGGTCTCCTTTGAGTCCAAGGACACGTTTTAATGATTCATATGTGAAAAATAATCTTACAGATAACAGAAATTGAATTATGTGATCTTGGTCTCAATCAGTGTCCTAACCAAGAATTCTTTGTATGATCATTTTTGTCTTTTATAAGAGTCCTTTAGAATTGTACATATTATAAAATTTTCTAAATTAATAAAAAATATACAAATATAATTTTCCCAGTTTGCTAGAGAACTGGGGAGAAAGTGTGTTCCCTAAATGGGATTTCACTGATGTGTTAGGCTAATGGTCCTGGAAAGAAAAAAAAAAGTGGCATTTGCTGCCTTTGCCCACTTGATAACATGTCCCCCGGCTGACTTTCTCGCAGGGCTGGGTGGGGAATCTCTGGGAACTCCATCCTTTTAACAGTTAATAGCTAGTTACTGCTATTTGAGTGCCTATGTTCTAGGGATGCTCGTTGCTAAGAATTTCATGAAAATTTTCTCCTGTGATGCTCGTGGTCGTCTTCCGAGGTATGTGTTCTTGTTTTGCAAGAGGAATCCTGTTTTGCAAATGAGGAAACCGAGACTCTGAAAAGTTAAGCAATTTCCAGGGTTGTACAGGGAATGGCAGAATTGGAACTCTCATTGAGGTCTGACCACATCGAGGCTTTTGATGTTAACATCATCAGCACCAGGCGGAGGACACAGGTGCATAGTCAGAAACATGCACATGCACACACACATGCACACGTGTGCGTGCACGCTCTACACAGAGCACAGCCCAGCTACGTGCCTCATCTACCTGGAAGTACACCGGCCTCATTTTGTGCTGTCCACTCCCTCCCTCCCGCCCCCGCCCCGCCCCCTGTCCTTGTAATGTCAGTGAGAACAGCTTCCAGAGATCACCACCGCCACCAGCCTCACCTCCCAGGTGTGCTCTCTCTGAACCTCTTGCTTTGTGGCCCCCTCTTTGCCCTGCTTTCCCTGCCCCAAGCCGACTGAAGTGAACAGGTGCGATCCCCTATGGTCATTTGCTCCACATGGAGCTTGTCCTGCCCTGGGAACAGTTCTGCCACTAGCAAGTCCCCTTCCTCTTCTCTGGACCTTCCAAGTTCTGAACCACCATTGCGATCTCATGCCTGCCCTCCCTCTCCGGCTCTTAGCCCTAAAATGCCCAGATATAGGCTTCTTAAAAATTTTAGTATGCGTGTAGTGGGGAGCACATTTAATATTGTTGTAGCTATTTAATAATTTATTAATTATTTGCGGGTACAAATTTCCTTATTTTACTATTTGCAAAGCATCCTTAACTCAAATTGTACTTTCCTACATTTGATTACAAAACATTTTTTTTTCTGTTTTGTTTGTTCATCTATTTTGATCTTTAGATCTCACATATAAGTGAGATCACACGGTACTTGTCTTTCTCTGTCTGACTCATTTCACTCAGCATAGTACCCTACGGGTTCATCTATGTTGTTGCAAATGGTAAGATTTCATTCTTTATAATGGCCGAGTAATATTCCCTTAGATTACAAAGCCTTTGTCAAGGAAATTTGTTGAAGAATCAATTATCCTTTAATAGGGACGTAACCTCCTAAAAAGCAATAGCACAGGACACGATTTCCTGACAATAATAGTACTTTCCTCAAGCCCACCTCTTCTCTCCAGGCCACTTAGTTTATTTTTTCACTCTAGGCATCTCTCCAAGGAGGGAAAACTCCAGAAAATTTGCCGTCACATCCTCTATTAGATAAATCTTGTTCATAAGTTGCTTAAAAGCTAGTTTAGCTGCCATGTGGATAAATCCATATTCATCCCTTCTGTAATGTTCATTATTCTGATGTTTTGAGTCATGGGGCAGGAGGTTTGTGCCACTGTCGTGAGTAACGTGCTGGCTCCCTTGGACTGGCAAACCAGAATTAAGAATGCCTGGCACACAAGCCCACGGGATTGAGAAGATGATCCAAGTCGAGGAAGAGAGAGGTTTCAGGGTCAATTCAGAGCATGGCGGCAGAGTAACAGGAACCCTGGACCGATTCCAGTGGTCACGCTGATGTTCCACCAGCCCGCTCAGTGGCCTTGCCATGGCAGTTCATGTGTCTGCTTGGGCCACTCTTCACCTTAAAACAGAGGTCCTCTGAGGAGCTTCCTGTCTCCTTCCAAGTGTGTTTTTATGAGGACAAGTGCTAAACTGTATATACTGTATATGTTCAGACGCAGAATAGGCTGAATTTGGTCTTCAGCAGACGCATTTTTCGTCCTTGACCACCGTTTCTCTCAGTACCAGACTGCTTTTGCTTTTCTCCCTGGAGTCATGCCTTCCCCAAAACAACACTCTCATTTAGTCTGCAGGGCACTTTCCCCTCCCCGAGGCCTGAAGGTGCCTGATCCAGAAGCTGTATTAGCATCATCCTAATCTTTCTGGATAGCTTTCTTCCAATTGCCAACCCAAAACAGAAAAGGCAACTGTTTCTCTTAATTTGGGTGATTATAGTGTATGGAGACAATGCAGGATGGCCACACAGTATCTTGAATGTTATAGTGACCTTAGTTGTGGCCTTGGATGAGGGTAACTCAGTTTGTTCATCTGTCCGTCCATCCATCCATCTGTCCGTCTGTCCATTTATCCAGCTATCTATTCATTTGTCTGTCTGTCTATGTCTCTATGTCTCTGTTTCTACCTATCGTCTGTCTGTCTGTCTGTCTGTCTGTCTATCTATCTATCTATCTATCTATCTATCTATCTATCTATCTATCTCTATGTATCATCTATCCTATCTATCATCTATCCTATCTATCTATCTATCTATCTATCTATCTATCTATCTATCTATCTATCTATCTATCTATCTATCTATCATCTATCCTATCTATCTATCTATCTGTCTATCTATCTATCTATCTATCTATCTATCTATCTA
>NW_011888875.1:341254-358458 GCF_000151845.1 Pteropus vampyrus
AGCAAGGTCGGGCCTGGTTAGTACTTGGATGAGAGACCACCTAGGAAGACCAGATGCTGTAGGTGTTAAAAAAATAAATAAAAATAAAAATGAGAAAGAGAAGGGCCAAGAAGTTGGAACTTGGAAGACCTGTTCGAGTTGGTGATACATCAAGAATCTGGTTTTCTGAATCTCAGCCTATTGCTTCTGTAGTTACCATGATGCAAAGAATGATCAGTGATTGGAGGACTCGCTCTTTTCTGTTGCTACTGAAAAAGCTATCCTAATTACTTCGTGGTTCAAAACAACCATTTTTACTGTGATTTTGTGGTTGGAATGCGTTCAGCTGCATGATTTTTCTGGGATCACTGGGGCGTCTCCTGAGCGGTCTGAGGCCGGATGACCCACTTCCAAGATAGCGTCCTCACTCTCATGCCTCATGCGTTAGTGCTCTGTGGTCTCCTCCACATGGTGTCTCATCTCCCAGAGTCTCTCTACATGGCTTGAGATGCTCACAGCATGGTGGCCTCGAGGTTGTCTCACTGCCTAGATGGCATGGCTCTCAGGAGGGAGAAAGAAGAAGCTTCCAGGACAGTTAATATCTGTGCTTTGGAATTGATACATAAGGTCACTTCTACCACATCCTAGTGGTCAAAGCATCCCTTACCCAAGGTGGAGAAATGCACTCTGCTTCTCAATGGGGACAGGAAGATCGCATGGCAGAAGAACACGTGGGATGTGATATATTGCGCTCATCTTTGAAAAACAGAGGAAGCAAAAATGGGACTAGGGAGGTAGACCTCTCTGAGACATCCCGTCACATTCAGACTAGTTCTTTATTGTGATTATCTAGTAGCCATTGCCTTTACAGGATCAAGTTTAGACTCCACAGCCAATTCTGGAAGCCCCTCATGAGCTGGCTCCTACCACTTGCCCACGTGCATTCTGCTCTTTAGTGACAAGAAAAATCTCACTATTTTCCAAACATACCAGCTTCTTTGCACAAGCGTCTTCCTGTTTGCCCTTCCCATCTCTTCCCAGGTCTTCAGCACACTCTCTCCACTGAGCCAGCTCTTCTTACCTGTTCTTTCAAACTCAGCTCAAGTGTCACCTTGTCCCGGAAGCCTTTTGTGTTTCTTTTTCTGTTTGTAGGGTGATCTTATGAGAATAGGAAGTTTTCCTAAGTCTAGTGATTTCTTTAGAGTCTTGCACATACCAGGCATTCGATAAGTGTATGTTGAATGGATACATTTATACATGACACAGATTTAAAGGAAGCGGAATTCCGTGTGCCCCTTTACATTGGTGACGTCATCCCACAGGAAGATTTCTCTAACCAGGAACTGCAGCAAAGCCCAGTTCCATATTGTAGACACTGCTTAGATGTCATTATTCATTTTGATGAGCTGTGTCTTCCCTGTTACTGACTCAGCCACTTGCCAGTATCACAGGCACCGTTTCAGTCCCCGGAACACAACTAGGGAAAGAAAGCAAGGCATGGAAGCATCAGTACACAATTATCCTGAGACAGCTATGTCAAACGCCATTTTACAGAGAACTTTGAGGTCCTTATGAGAAGACTAACTCGCTCTCCATCCCAGCCCATCATACTGCCTCCCCGTGGCCCAAGAAAACCACTTTGTGGAGAGCCTTCATGAATTCCACAGACGTGGTGATCTGCCTCACGCTATGGTCTCCAATGACCCAGGTGCTGTTCTGACCAGCAGGAGAATTCTCAGGGATCGATTAACATGAACGGAAGTATTTACATGGGAAGGTAGTTGCTTTCCTTGAAAATTCTGCTCCCAAAGCAAGATCGAAAGCAATAGCAGCCCATTGAGAGTTTCAGTAAACTCCTATAGCAAAGGTAGTTTTCAACTACTTGTGGAGAGAACAATTAAATACAGTTATGACCACCTACTAATTACTTAGCGATCCCCTGGGGAGTCTTTGTTTAAACATAATTAATACCGAATACTGAGAAGAGTAATGAAACAAAAATGCATTATATGTGCAGACACACACTTTTAATTCACATGGGACAAAATCTAGTTACTAAGACTAACTATATTAGACAGTTGACACTTGGGCCAAATTTTCCTGATTTGAAATAATGGATGTCACCTGCTTTTTGTTACAAGCAAACACAGGAAAGGAGGCCATATAAGCTCTTGAACATTGAGGAGCTAAAATTTCTTTTGATTTTAATTTTTGGACTGTTAAATCTGGACTAACAGACCCTTGACAAATATGATTATAATGAGAGATGAGCTATAAATGGTTCTGGAAGAATGAGAAGAAAGCAGTGGAGGAATAAATACTCTTTTTTCATAAGTGAGATCCAGAATCTTTGCTCTTCCTTCTATAGATTCCATACCCTGTAGTCACTAAATTAATCTACTTGTTAGTCAGTTCGAAAAGTTGTTGTTCCTGTTAAGACTCAGTCATCTGAGAGATTTTTCTCTGTTAGATGAAACCTCTCAACCAAGGACACTCATCCCTTATAAGAAAACTTTGTGCCTTCTCCTCTTTTGAGCTGCTTCTTCTTGTGACTCTGGAGATAGCCAGGTAGGATAGTCTTGAGGACTCTCTCCAAAGACTTGGCATCTGGATAAAGGGCAGCTTTTGCTAGAAGGGTTTTGCTGGGCAGGAGTTTTTTTTGGGGGGGGCGGGGTGGGAGCGGGGAGGCTCATCTCACTCATAGATTCAGTGTCCTGGTCCCTGGCCATTCACAGATGCCTCTTGTGTTGAGTGTCCCTCCTGCTCCAAGCCTCTGGGCGCTGCCAGTCCTGCTTCTCACTTGGTAACTAAACCTTCACTTTGGATTAATTTCCTCGCCTCCTGGAATTGAATTTTCAAACTTTCTAGCCTGCTCTGATCCCTCTGGCCTAACTGGATACTCAGTCCCTTTGCTGCTGCAGGTGGCCTCAGGCCAGTTTCACCTTTGTTTCAATTTATCCAGAATTTCATTCTCCTGGATCTGAGGTTAAAGGGCAGCCTTGCCTGTTTGTGCATCCACCCCAGTTGAGCCCAGCTGCCGTGGGGAAAGCTGGGAAGAATCTCACTACTGGAGTGAAGTCTTCTTAGACGTCTTCTCTCAGGGGCTTCCTTTCTGGGGGAAGACAATTTCTCTCTTAATCCTAGGACACAGGAACCTTAAGGTGACCCTCTGCTTGAGGTGCTCAGTTTCTTCTCTCTGAGCTGCAAACCATACTGAGCACATCTCCGTAGTCCTGGGACATGGCTTCTCAAACCTCAGAGGAAAAACATTGATTGATGTGCTGAGTTCCGTACGACACCACGAACCGCTCACAGCATTCTAGTATGTGGGGAGCTGCCCATCACCTCCCTGCACTTCCATTGGTCACATGATCCAGTTCCAGGCATGTTAATTAAACAAAGCACTCATCTGTGGCCAAGGCTCTGTCTCTTGAAGGATATGCATTGCCAACGGCCAAGAGAGCGGTAGTAAAGACTGTTCCCCATGAGAAAGTGGTTCAGGGCATTTTTCTCCTGCCTAAATCTTGTGGAATTGCGACCAACGATTAGACATATTTTCCTTTTTCAATCGCTATGAGTTAAAATTAGATTCTAACATCAGCTGATTGATGAACATTCTAAATGAGTGGTTTCTTTTTCAAAAATGTAAATGATAACAAGAAAGCTTTGTTTTTGTGATATTCTTTTTATTCTATTTTAAGTTTAGAAGTTAAATTTGGGGAGAATGGTTATCCGAACAATAATCAGTGTTCTGATCCATAAGTGCTATTTATTTAGTTCTTTAATTTCTTTTAGCAATTATTTTAAAAATTTTAGTCCTATGTAATTTCTGATCTCTGGTGTTTTTACAGTGGTATCGTTTTTGTAATCTTTTCCCTCAACTTTTTGCTGCTGGTATTTAAATACAATTGATCTTTGTTTATTGACCTTGTATTTATAGGCTCTGCTAAATTAACTCGAATTTTAGTAGGTTTTCTCGTTGATTCCTTAAGGTTTTCTACATAGATAATTATGTTTTTTGTAAATAGAGACAGTTTTACACTTCTTCCTTTACAATCTTTAATCCTTTTTTCTCTTGCCTATTCTATTGACTAGAATGTTCAGTTCAACATTGAATAGAAGCAATAAGGCTAATATCTTTGCCTAGTTCCTGATTTGGGGTGGGGTGGAGAAGCATTCTTTCCTTTTTTTTTCACCATAAATATTGTTTTAGCTTGAAGTGTTTTGTAGACACTATTTTCAGGTTAAGTTTTTTTTCTGTTCCTAGTTTTCATCATGATTGTTGTTTATCATATAATTTTACCACATACATTGAGGAAATATTTTTCTTTTTTAGTTTGTTAATAAGGTCGATTACATTGATTGATATTTGAATGTTGTACCAACCTGTGTTCCTAGAATAAACTCCACTCGCTCCTTTATGTAGTGCTGTATTTGATTTGCTAATATTTTGTAGAGGATTTAAAAAAAAATCTATGCTCATAGGGAATATTGGTCTGTAATTTTTCTTTTAATGTTTTTGTCAAGTTTTGGTATCAGGCTTATGCGGGCCTCATAAAATGAGCTGGAAAGAAAATGGTCTGTCCTCCTTTATTTTCTGAAAGAGTATATGTAAGATTGATATTATATTTTCTAAATATTTGATAACATTCTCCAGTGAAACCATCTGATCCTGGAGGTGTCTGTTCATTTGTTTGTGGAAGGCTTTTGTATAAAAATTTAATTTATTTGCTATAGGGTTATTCATACATTCTGTTTCTTCTTGAGTCAATTTTGGTAAATTATGCTTTTCAAAGAATTTTTCTGTTTCATCAATGTTATTGAATTAATTGGCATAAAATCATTTATAATTTTCACTTACGACTCTTTTTATCTGTAGGATCAGTCTTGTATTTCCTGTTTCATTTCTTGGTTAGCCTTGCTAAAGTTTTATTGATTTTACTAATATTTTAAAGAAGCACTTTTGTTTTCCTAATTGTTTTCTCTGAGTTGTTTAGATTTTGTCTTTTTCAGAAGCAAAGCAAATTCCTTACATCTGACATTTATCTCAGCTCTGATAATTTTATGAAGAAACTTTTCTAGCAGAAAAGACCCATACCAAACCATGAAATCACTTTTACTAAGCAGCCTATAAATACAACTCTAAAGAATGGGCATGTAATTAACTGAATGTTGTATCCACATGTCAAATTGATTACACATTGAGCTGTGTTCTGCCAGCATTTCAAATCCCAACTTTAGTGGTTCAATTTAAAAATCATCTAAAGATGATTGAAAATAGGTTTTAGCTAAATTCATTTTACTGAAGAGGATACTTCTTAAGAGCAGGTGTTCTCTCCTGTGACACTTGTGAGTAATCCCACCTGTCACCTGCAAATTATAAATCATCATATTACAAATCTATTAGCTTATGATTCATATTCAGCCTGCCTTGCAAAAACAAAGATGAAGCAGCATTTTAAAATGAATGATTTAATGCACACTGAATGAATCTACTTTCTCTGAGTTCAGCTTTGTTCTCTCTGATCACTTGTTATTTTCAGGGAGAAAACTGAGTTCTAAATACAGAAGATGCATTAACTCTTTCAGCCAACGGAATGACATGTATATCTTTCTAAATAGCTTCCCAGAGGCCTTCTTCAGTTCTTATCTTACTGGTTGGAAGTGACTTATACAAGGGGAAGACTCTCGGTCTTACCTTGGCTTGGGCTCCTATCATTTCTTTAAGGAAAATTCCTAGCATTTTTTCCATCCTTCTTTTTTTTTTTTTTTTTCCCAGAAGGCAATAGTAAACCTGTGTTGATTAGTAAGATCTCATTGGTAAGGGTAACACTTTACCATGGTTTTACAGAAGTCTGTTGTAATAATTGGGGTACTTATTTAATTTCCCATGAAGAGGGCCACAATAACATGGATCCTAACAGAAAATGATGCTCAATTCTAGGCCACGTACATTGTATCTTTTTATGACTGGTGAACCGTACTTGGTGCGTCTATAAACAGTTGTGTATAAAGAGAATATTAAATGATTTCCAATGTGAGTTTATTTAATTCCTTCTAAACTTCATCAGAATTAAGGAGGAATTGAGATATAATTACTCGAGATTGTTTTCTTTATGTTAATACTCACTAACGAACTGCAACTTTCAGCTCAAGAAATATTTGAGAATGCCATTTAGGAAGCTATAGGTCAGATTTAGTTGGCACTGTGATTTAGTTTGCATCTGTCGACTTTCCCCCCATCCTCACAATTGCCTTTTAGATAGGTGGAATTATGTCTATTTTGTTTTTGCTTTCAGATGTAGAATGTGTCAGTGTAAGTAGGCAGAAAGAAGGATTGAGAGCAGACAGAGAGAAAGGCGTTTTAGAAAAGAACTTAGGCTTTCGAAACAGATCTTAGTTTGAATTCCCTCTTCTCTACTTACTGGTGGTTTGGACAAAGATGGAACTTCATCTCGTAGGCAGTTTTAGAATGATAGATATGGAGAGGATGTCAATCTGGCAGCCAGATAGATGATGGCAACCCAAGTCAGGATACCGTGTATTTAAAGCATTTACTGGATTTTGTCTTAAATTCTTATGGGTGGACTAATTATATAATTATATAATTGAAAAAAGGCTAGATTGGCAGGAGAAACACCAGTTTAATATGTGCATGTAGGAGATCATAAATACTCTTGGATTGATGAGCCAGCAGCTTTTATAGGCAAAGAAGCCGTAAATTTGTGATGAATTGACAGGACAGATATCCTTAAATTTGGGTGTTCGTTAATGAGGAATCTAATTAAAGTTTGGGCTTGGGTAGTAAAGGAGTAACAAGTTTTGTTTATGTAAGCTTTTTGGCCCTAGATTCCTTAACTCTAGTGATAAGGGTGTCTCTCTTAGGAACCTCCTCCCCTGTCCCCATCGCTCTTCAGAGCAAGTAGGGTGCCTTTTGCAGGGGAGATTTATATCCTGCATTCAAAGCAAGGGAGGGCCAATGTGTCTGGCACTGGCTCCTTGTCAAGTAACTTTAATTCAAAGTAATCAATATGCCATTGTGGGATAATTTGGCGTAGCCTGCCCTGGGCCCCAACAGTGTGTTCAGTTATTTGGTGAACATACGGGGAGATGAGATTCAGCTTCTGCTGTTATGAAACCTGCAGTCCCCGAACAATAGAGAGATAAACACCTGTCTGGGATCCAAGTGGGAAAGAAATCTGCACTAAACAGAAAGTATAAACAGTGAGTTGTGGAGTTTAGAATGAGGGATTCTGCTTAAGAAGAGGCATGGCACGACGGAGATGAGTTTAGATGACATTAGAGTCAGTTGTGGATGGATGAGAGATTTCATCAAGTGAAGAAAGGGGAGGAGGGCATTGCATGCTGAGGAAGGAACACACTCAAAGCCAGAGAGGGGCCAAAGTAAAAAGTACGTGGCATTTGTGGGAACGCAAAGAAGTCAAATGAAACAAAATTGTGGGATGTACCTACTGTCTCCTCCCTGCCTCTTTCCTCCTTCCTCCCTTCTCCCTCCCTGCCTCCCTCCTTCTCTCCCTCCCTGCCTTCTTTCTGATTCAGTTGACTTGTTTACCAAATGGGGATTATAAAAGTACCTCCCTAAATGAATTGTCAGGAGGGTAAAATTAGTTAATAGTGTAACATCTTAGAAAAGTGCTTGGCACATATTAGCCCCAGATAAATAGAGGCTATGATTATTAAGTTACTTCCAGTTCACTAAATGAGGATGGACTGCCAAAAGAGGAGCTAATGGGTTCCACTTTTGCTAGAAACAATAGGTCCCATAGTTTGTATAGATGTGAACAGCTTTTTCGGGAATATGAAAGTGTCGACACATACTCAAATGCTAAGGAAAGAAAGAAAAAAATAGCAATTATTTAGAGCCAATCTAGTTATTGTTCTGTTACTTCCCTTTCCAATTTTGGGAAGAAATGTAGGTGAGAAAAGTGTAGTCTACGGTCATGCTACCCTGAACAAGCCCGATCCCATCTGATATAGGAAGCTAAGCAGGGTCGGGCCTGGTTGGTACTTGGATGGGAGACCACCTAGGAAGACCGGATGCTGTAGGTGTAAAAAATAAAAAAATAAGAGATTGTAAGCTGACAAGGTCCTTGCATTCTGTGAGGTCAACCAAGGGTTGTCTCACCTAAACAAACAAACAAACAAAAAAAGCAAAGAGAAAAGTGTATATACATAACATATATATCGGGTTTTAGAGGAGAAAAGTTGACAAATTTTGTTTAAGATTCAGAATTGTCTTACAAACTGAAATCCAGGCTTTGGAGACCACTGGGGTAGAGAGAGAAGCCCAAGAGACTCATCTTCTATTTTTATTGTCCAAGCTAATGGTCCATTAGCACAGCTTGTTGAGGCTGAGCCTGTAGGTAACGTGTGCCTCCCAGCGCAAGGATTCTGGATGATGTTTCCTTGTGGTGGGATGCAGCATTATTTTTCCTGTGGGAAGAATGTGAATGACCCCGCTTTTTGCACATAATGGCAAAAATAAGAAAGAGCAGCATACAGTGAACAAAGAAATTACCAAGATAATGTTGGTGTTCAAAGGGAAATGCCTGTGTTCATAATTGGTTTAATAATTTTGGTCTCAGTAATGGTTTGCTCCTATCAGCCATTCAGTGAAATAGTGCTAATTTTAAGCACTATTTTGATTCATCGGTTAAAGGAAGACAGACCATCACAGACTTTCAGGTAGATCTGCGTTATTAGCGAAGAGGTATAAAATGAAAAATTTCAGTGAGCTCATTACAGATTTGAAGTTTATCCCTTAAAAATAAGCCTCAAAAATCTTAAATTCTTATATCCATGATGAAAAGTAATAGCTATGATAATTGTCAATAATTAAGCTTCCCAATGTACTGTAGTCAAGAGTTGTTCTTTCCCCGCCCCCCACCCAGCTTCCTGGCATAATTTTGAACACTTTAATTCCAAATTGCCAGGTATTTGAATTTTAAACCATTTTAAATTTGGTATCACCAAACAAATGTGAAGCATCATTGTTCCTTATTCTAGTAAGTCTGTCCCTTTAATCATTCACCTTTGCTGCTAAGGAATAGCTAAGCCTCATGTGCCAGCAGCCTGCCACCTGAGCATGGCCTTCCACTCCTTGCAGTCATGCTGACTCTGAGATGACAGCCACCACAATTTCCTGTGTCAAAGGAGTTACCACAGCCGTGTAAAGCCAACCCCACCAGTTCACCCAAATATGAGTGTCTAGTAGAGTCTATGGCTACCACGTTGTTTCTGAAAGGTAGTCTCGGATCAATTAATTAGTAAGCCTAATTGAAGCTAAATATAATTAACCATACGCTAATGAGATGTCCAAATTTAACTCCACTAAAAATATGTAATGAATTTGGAACATAAAAGATTACTGGCAGAAAGAAAATAGATTTCAGTAAAGATTATTCTTGGTGAATCCTCTTTACTCATCTTTGATTACTGGAGACTCTTGTGATTCAGGCATATGCATTTTAAAACATGTGGCCTACACATTGGAGGTGAAAATCAACACACACACACACACACACACACATACACACACACACACACACACACACACACACACGTTGGACACCTTTGCCTCATGGATCTAAAAGTATGATTTGTTTCCATCTATCTGATGTGGTTAATAAATCGATAAAGGGTAACCTAATGCCTATAGACCTGGTAGTGCCCATCTAGGATGTGATGGATGCCAGTTGCCAGTTGGAAGCAGGTTTCTATGTTGCTTGCCACATAGTTGTATTTAATGCAGATCAAAACTAAAGAACAACAGGCATTGACACTTCACACTTGTTCGGTGACATCACATTTAAAATGAGTTAAAATTCACATGTCCGGCACTTTGAAATTAATGTGTTTAAAATTATGCCAGGAAGTTAGAGAAAAGACAACTTCAAATACATGCTTGAAATACAGCACCGACTGATTTGTAATGATAAAATAATATTGACTAGTTTAATTATGATTCATCCAGAACTGTAAAAGCAAGAACCATTTTTCCATAAATGAATCTTCACATTGAAATAATTAGAAATATCTATCTTATAGACCTCCACCTACCTTTGTCATTTGGTTCTGTTTTTTAAAAGAAAAATAATGTAAATGACTTTAGAGAACAAAATATTTCAGATGCACTTTGATTTCAAATCTTCAGTTGATGTAAAATTTAAGAGTATTCATGGCTACGCATGGTCAAATGCATACCTAAATATTTTATGTGAATTACTTAGGCTGAAAGAGACAGTCAGGGGGCGGGCGAAGTTGTGACTTGCCTTGGGAATGCACCAAATCACACTTAAGGTAAGTAAAAAGAGTTTAAGAAAATACCAGATGCACCTCGTGGATGCTGATTGTTTAAGCACAGTTGTTTTTAAAGGTTATTTAAACCGTTGAGGAATTCTTTTGACAAGCCATATGGTGCAACAGGGCTCTTCGCACAGAATGAGGACGTACAGGTTGTTTTGCGTTTCACTGTTTACTGGCAAGCCATAACAGCAATTTGAGTTTTGCTTCTGTCTCAATTATGCGAAAGCGAGAAGATGACTTAATTAATTTAGCTCAAGTTGATAACACTCTTGAAAGATTTTTGAACATTTATACTGTAAATCCTCTCGGATTTCCTTCCCAATTGAATAGTGTGTCTTTTATACAGTTTGAGTTTTAAAGGTACTCCATTTGCATACAAATTCTAAATCTTGACAAAAATGGCTTCATGGATTACCCTATAAGTAATTAAAAGTCAGTAATATGTGAGTACATGAAATGCACCAATAACAGATATAATACAATTTTATAGTTCCCTTATAATGATTCTAGTGTTTTATCTTAAATAACTTTTCACTGATGTTCTTACATAACTGATTTGCTTATTACGTTTTTCCACAAAAACAAGAAATTCCATTTTTTGCAGTAGCCAGATACGTTAAGAGCAAAATAAATTTCCAAATAGAGGAGACCTCACCGTGTTTCTTCGGAGTGTTTTTAATTTCATGCATGCGTGAAAGATGATAATGTGATCCTCAGGTACTAAATATTCCTCAGCCATTCACACTCAGTACTGTTATCTGGAGCAAAACCAGATTAAATTTGCAGAATGGTGAATTACTGAGGATAATGAAGTTAAGGCAACTCATTAATCTTTATCTGCTTGTCTCTTTTGTATAGCCTGGATGAAATGGAAAAAACTCATTTGGGGGCCGATCAGATTGAAAGGGGTTTAACATTATGAAGAGAAACATGGGGCTGAAATGTTTTCTTTTTTTCCTTTTAAATTTATACACAGCACCTTTTTCTTACATGCCTCTGTTTTTCTTTTAGTGGCAAAGCATTTCTATAACACTGGTTGAGAAAGTTCAGATGATTGCTGTAATCCTAGGATCCCTGTTCTTAATAGCGAGTGTGACCTGGCTCCTCTGGTCAGCCTTCAGCCCCTATGCAGTGTGGCAGAGGAAGGACATCCTTTTTCAGATCTGCTATGGAATGTATGGTTTTATGGATCTAGTGTGCATAGGTAAGACCGTGATGTTGAACGTTAACCGACTGCCAGTAATGCATTTCTTGCAGCTATTATGTTTTCCCCAGTGGGATGTAACACAGACTGTCGTGGTTCGCATGATCTTCGTTCTCCAGTTAATTAACTGTGGGGCATCACAGTCTGGCCACTTTTCTCAAAAAGCATAGGATCTGTGTTCCCCAAGTATTCTGAAAACAATTAACAGGATTCTGCCCATTTAAAGTGACACGTTTTGTGACCAAAGGAAGGAGTTGCAGAAGTGATTTGGAGTGGGCGATGCTAAGGACTGTCACCTATTTCTAAGGAATAAGGACAAATTAGTCCCCCTTCACAAAGCTGGGATGGTATTGGCTGATGCTAATGGTGATATTGCGAGTTTGGGGAGAATACCCACACGCGGGGGTCTTAACATTATGTCATGGGGACTCAGATTCCTCAAGGGCATAAAGGGCTCCTTGGACGGCTTGGGACTTGGCGACAGTTTTCCTTGCTGTCCTGTCCCTCTTTGTCTCACTTATTAAATTCAGTGGCTTAGAAGAGAAAAAAAGAATCAAACATCTTAACCTAATGGACCCTACAAAAAAAGATTACTTACATGTTTTACTTGACCTATCTGTTGTTTTTCTAACACCATGGGGAAATGGAAGCCGATTCATTCAGGCAGTGTTCTTGTGGTGTGTACAAGTACAAGGTGCGCACAGGCCCTGGGATGGTGACCAGTTGGCAGTGGGAGCAGGGATGGAGAGGGTCAACACTATTGAGGAGACTCCCTCTGCTGTGATGTGGTTTACAGTTTAGTGGGATGTACGATGAGCTGAGGGGGGCAGCCCTGGCTTAAAGCAGTGTTTCTCAAAGTGGGGTCCCAGACCACCCATGGCAGCAGCAGCGTCTGCAGCACCTTTTTAAAGAAATCCACATTCTCAGGCCCCACCCTGGACCTGCGGAATCAGAAACTTGAGCCCCAGCCATCTGCGTTTTACAAGACCTCCAGGCACTGACACAGCTAAAGCTTGAGAAACGCTGATTTCGGGGATGGGATGATCAACTGGGATCAGATGACTTAGCCACTAATCCTGACCTCAGCTTGGACAGATCGACCTTGTCTCTCCATATTCCTGTTTTCTCACCAGAAATAATGGGAATAATCATCCGAGCTCACAGTCCTAAATAAAAGAAATAATAATTATAAAATGATGTTATTCATTATAAGTCGTAGATTAAGTGTATTAAACCACAAATATTGAAATAATTTAAATCACTTAAATTAATGTCTCTATTCACTAGAGCCTTAATTTAGCTCGCAGTTTTAATATTCGCAGTCATTTTTTTTCCCTAAAAGAACTCTATAAATTTTAAAATATGATCAGCTTGAATTTCCCTTCCTTATCTTCTGTCCTCCTTTGTCGTTACTACAAGACTAATAAGAAAGAAAATAATCAAATTTCAGTCCGGAAAGGAAAAAAAACAAGGGAGGGAAATTTCATAAATAGTATGTAAACCGAGCAGATGTTGCTTGAATAATTGGGCTAATCATGTCTACGAACAATTTGCATTAAATGCAATAATGCATATGTAAGCATTTGGAAATTCTGAATCTCTGTACAAATGTAATCTGTAGGGTGGTGCTCTAAATAAAGAAGAATCACAAAATTGTTCTATAAATCCCTTAATAAATTTAGAGATAGTGTTCATTCTGTCCCTCAACATAATTGTTATAAAATGTGGTATTCCACTGATATCAAAGGAACCATTAAGCTCCTAGAGGAGAAAAAATTCCAGTTGACTTTCTTGATATTATCATAACACTAAAAGGGCCCTTCGTTTCCTGGTTAGGAAATCATTTTCCCAAATTTCACAGCTTGCATCTAGTGTTGAGTTATTATATCTCATATTCTGATTGCTAATACAAGACTTTTAGTCAAGATTATTGGAATTCTGCTTTTAAAATCATATCCGCATGAATTAATGATCTTTCGACAATATATGACATATTTGGGATTCCCTTTTGAAGTCTGAGTGTTTACCCATTTTATAAGTCAAGTTTCTTAGGCACAGAAATCAACTGACATTTTCTTGGCGACACTTAGACAATTTGTCTGAATTTTAAATATTGACAATACTTTCCATTGTCTTTTGGCTCATCAAATCCGAATCTCATTCAATGATTTATTTGTATATTTTGAAAAATATTGAAGAATTCAGATTGAACAAAATCGTTGATTTTTTTTCACTTGGAAATCTCATTCATTAGTCTGTTTGAGCCAAAAGAAAAATCCTATTTTCTCCCCCAAGGAATTAGGAGACTACTATTGCCAAGAAAGCAAATACAGTTAGGCTACCTACCAACAGCCAAATGGATCATAGCCTTGTAATAGCTCCTGCTAACTTTTCAAATTAATTCAAATGTCTCCTAATTAAATGTAGATAGTGACAAAGCAAATTACACTAATTACACTTCAAATACCTGACAGCGAGACTTTGAGTCAGAGTAGAATGAAAACCAGGTCTACAGCCTTGAGTTCAATTTGCTCAGCTCAATCCAACAAATATTTATTGAGAACTTTCTATGTGTTAGACACAGTGCTAGGTGCTGGGAATACAAGTAAGAGTTGGTCACAGTGCTAGGTGCTGGGAATACAAGTAAGAGTTTCCTGCCCCCAAGGAGCTTCCAACCATGCGAAGAAGACAGACATGTAAGTAGGTAACTAGAATACAGTGGGATGTGCACAGTTATAGAAGTCTGCACAGGAGAAGGTCGTTGGACAAAGTAGGGAGAGGTTAATGCTGGAGTGTTATATGCAGGAAGGGGACTGTTTCAGGCAGATTTCATGAGGCATTGAGAGCCAAGCAGGCTCACAGATGAATAGGTGCTTGGCAAATGGGGAGACAGCCCCCTTGTCACCCGTGGAGGATGTACGGTTGGCTCACCATTCGAAGGGCTTTACACTAATTTGGAAACATTCCTACATTCCTGTTCATCCAAGCCTTTCAAATTTGTTTATACCTAAATGAGAAGGAGCGGGTTGGCAGCTTCATCAATGTTCTTTTTTAAAGAATAATTCTGAAAATCTATAGATTATTCCAGAATCAAAAAAAGAAAGTGTTATAATCCAGCCAGTGTATGTAATGTTTATAAAGAGATTATTACTGGGTCGTTAAATTGCAATGTCAAGATTTATAGAAAATTTATTTACTTGGGGAAATTTATATACTTATTTGTAGATACAGTGAATTTGTTTCATTCATTATTAATTAATGCATTTTCTGCTTTCCCAAGATCCAGTTTCTTCTTGCTGTTAAAGTTTTGAAATCTCCCAAGGATTTAGGTATTATTGTAGTTGAAATACCTAAACCAAGGCTGTCCAATAGAACTTTCTGCAATGATGATAATGTATATCTGTGCTGTCCAGACCATAGACGCTGGCTGCCTTTGGCTATTAAGCACTTGAAATGTGGTTAGAGAGAATGAGAAACTGAATTTTAAACTTAATTTTATTTACGTTAATTTAAATTTAACTTAAATGGCCACATAGGGTAGCTAGTTGGCTACCCTATTGGACAGATTTCTAGATGATGGGATTGTAAATAGGTAAGGACTTGATTAACAAGTTTCACCTTGTCGATATAAATAGATCGTGTTTCCTACATGATAAAGAAACTGTTCCACAAGTGATGGATAAAGTGGAGATGAGTTCAAGAGGATTAGGAGAAGGAGGTGTGTTAAAAGCGAGAGAGTGGTAGTCAAGAGGTAGACACGAGAGCCGTAGAAGGAGACATGTCTTAAGGAAATGGAAGTCCAAAGAGATGAAACTTTCTATTTGGGGAGCTCTTTTTAAATACTGAACTAGTTGGCATTCAGACCGTGGTTGTGCACCAGGAAAACTAATAGAAAGGATTTAAATCACCGAGGTGTTGTAGCCCAGGGGCAAAAATTTGGGAGAAGTAATTACCAAAGCAGGCTCATCTTGGCTCTCTCCTAAGAAGATGTGCACAGTGGACAAAGGTTGCCAGACTCAGAAATGAAGAGCAAACGCACAGCAGAAGGTGTCTGGCACGGGATCCGGCTCTTGTCTCCATCCTTTGCACACTGAGAAAACAGGAGGCTCTCCTTGCCACTGGTTGTGTGATTCCAAGGCAGTTTGGGCCACAAGAGAGGAATGTGTTCATTAATGACTAAAAGACTGAGGGATTAAGAGATGGCCATAGGAGAGAAAGTCATTTGATTAACTTGCATCTAAAAAGCGGGGACAGGTACCAAGTCACTTTAGTATCTGGTAGAATAGAGGTGAGTTCAGTTTCTTGTAGAAGCAACAAACTAAAACTAAAACCCTGTTATGTTAGTGGGGTTCCCGGAACAGAGATGGCAGTGCTTATACTTAATCTCATTAACACTATAAAGTAGTGCCAGATCCGCGTCTGGAAAATGTCTTGATCTTCCCTGAGATACTTAGGGAAGGAACTGCGTTTGGTTATAAAATGTCAAAACTTGGATTACTTTTGTTCTTTTAAACGTTTTTCTTGATTGTCCACATAAATAGATACATATTCAAGTTAAAAAAAAAACAGACACCTTTTGTATTTATAATTGTGACAGATATAAAATTTAAAAAGACCATTTTACTCACTCTGCTCCTTCTGGTATGTCACTCCATTTGCAGAAATGTCCCGTCTTAACATTTTGATGTGTATCCTCCAGGTGGTTTTTTCATTAGGTTAACATGCATCTGGGTACCAAAACATTTGTGTATTTTATTTTTATATAAGCAGGGTCATCACTGTTCAGATTGTTGAGCAAATCGTCTTCATTCAACAACATGATCTAGAGCCCTTTCCCCTTTAGAGCAGATATACACGATTTACTTAAACTTCGTTCTACTGATGGATATTTAGGTTTTACCAATTTTTGCCTTTAGGATCAAAGTTGCAAAAAAGACATCCCTTTATATATTTATGTAGGCAAGAGTCTGAGAAGCGGGGAGTCTGGTTGGAGTAATAAATAAGCACGTGTTACATTTTGCACCCTAAAAAGCCTTTACCAATTTACACCCCCCAAATATACGAGAGTTTTAGTTTTCCCACATTGGACAAACATGGATATCATGTTTTGATATTGTAATTGGAAGTTTGAACTCTATTTAACACCTTTAGAGTGGTTTTATTAAAATCCGGTCTATAACTATTCAGGTCTGTGGGGCGATTTTATTTAAGAAAATGAGAGCGGCCACCCCGGCCATGCGAACGCGCAGCTGTCCTGCCCGCTGTCTTTCTGGATGCCAGATGTGATGTGCAGGGTCTCAGGATGATGATCTTTGCTGTAAACACTCCAGTTATTCTTTCTGAAAAATGAAATCCAGCAGGGGTGATTGAGATAAAAAAAAAATCATTGTCTCTCAAAAACCCTGCATTCTCCGGCCCATCCAGTATCTCTGGGGCCAGTTTTTTCTCTTTTTCTGTTAACACTGAGGGTAGTTCATGCCTCAATTTGTCTTTTTTTTTTTTTTTCCTGTGTAGAAAGTGCTCCCTGAAATTGCTTTAAGAAAAATTGCTTCTCTTTGTTACTTGGCTTGCTGGCTACAGTACTGATTCTATTATTGCTCGTCCTCCATATTATTCTGTTTCTCAAATTAAAGCCCAAGCATGGACGATGGAGGTCACACACACACACACACACACACACACACACACACACACA
>NW_011888875.1:358586-363358 GCF_000151845.1 Pteropus vampyrus
ACACACACACATACACACACACACACACACACAGATACACACACACACACACACACACACACACACAGATGTTCCCATCAGAAACCAAAAATATTTCTCAGGGCTCTTCTGACATAATGAAATAAAATATAAAATGGTTGTTTATACTGTCTTGCTTTTGAAAACTGCAGAAATTAGGGAATTTTGGAAAAATAACCTGAAATATACTAGAATAAGGAGCAGATCAAAATATCGTCTCCTTATTTTACCAATTATAATCAGTACTGAAAAACAAGTCCCCTTCTGCAGAAATGCCGTATGCTACAACATAGTTTTATTCTCCTACAATTGGAATCTAAATAATTTTTTACAAAAATTTATGTAAATTTTATCCCCATTATTATAGCCCATTTAAAAATCTGCCTTTTTTTTTTTGTAGCTGGTAACATATCTGGCTAAAGCAACTTGATCACATACAAGAAACCTATTTACGGTTCCCAGTCGGTAACTTTTATTCACATTTCATTATAGAACTTCAGAACAATAAATAAATACCACATATTCTTATGGTCTTAGACTGATGATATTAGACATGTGTTTACATTTTTAAAAGCCAAGGTAATATTTCTCTCTTGCTTTTGATAATGCTTCATCTAGCTCTTTTTTTTTCTTTAGGCAATGTAGCTAAAAGGAACACAAAATTTAATATTTTATTGACAAGAAATTTAAAATGTGCACTCTCTAATCATTTGATATGCTAAGAAGAAAGGTGAGGCAGTTTGACAGATAATTTCAAAATAATCAAAGGTGACCTGTCTTCTATTTAATGCCAAAATAGGGCTTTCAAGCCATCTTCCTTCCTATGGCTCGCTTTCAACAAGTATAAAGCAATTAGCATAGACAAAGCAGAATTAAGAAAGTAAATCAACTAAGGAAAAGAAATTTCTAATGTATTCCAAGGAAATTATAAATGACTTTTAGATTCTCCTGTTTAAAATTTCCCATGCTCTCTGGCACTTCTTAGCATGATTCAGAAGTTGACAATATTTCTTAAAGTATTTTAGGAAAAAAACTTATTTACTGAAAGAGTTAGAAATTAGCGTTGGAATTGAAGCATACGGTTATATAAAGCAGAAAAACACTCAGGTTCTTGGAGCACGCAGGAGAGTTCTTACGTAGCCACAGGGGTGACCAACTGCGTAGATGAATGTGCTCAAAAGAGCACGGCTTGGCGAGGGTTGCAAAATGTATCTCCCGTGGGTCATTGTAGAGCGGTGGCATTTTTTAAGCTGCAAAAATCTTACATTTATCTACAAGACAATTATAAAATTATCAAATAGTTCAAGTGAAAACGAAAAATCACCAAGAAAACACGCCCGTTACTGTGGTCTTTAGGGCCTGCGCAGGCACCGGTCTGCGCGGAGGGGTTTGCGGATGTCGCGGATGTCTGATGGGATAAGCGCTTTCCTGTCCCTGCCTAAGTAAGGATGGCCAGAACCACAGAGTCCCGTGAGATCTGTGGGCCACCTCCCCCATAAAGATGCTTTCTCTGTGGGGAGTGGAGATGATGGCTGTCAGCCACTCCCACCCCACACACTTGCCCCACCCCATTCAAAACTGTCAGCAAGTCTGATCCCTAAGACTTCAAATCTGTATATACACTTTTTTTTTTTTCCTTTTTCTTCATCACAAAACATTGGGAGCCCAGATCCAACTTTCCATCCCATTTCATCGCCTCCCATCCCAATCACCGAGTCTGGGATATGAGCTGCCGGCTCGCTCAGGAAAACAGCTCTGAATGTCGGTAGGTCAGCATTCAGCCACAGAGTGGGGTGCTGCCTAGGTGCCCAGGATGTCGCTTTGAGTTACAGAAGGCAGATTGTAGGAGGTGTTGCTGTTGTCTCATTCTGAGTTTCACAGGAAGTGCTAATGTGGATTAGTCTGTATGAATCATAGGCTTATGGAAAAAGAAGCTCGACTTCAACATCGTTGGGCAAAATAATGAGAAACGTTGATTCACCCAGTACCGCCTTGTTGAATCTTAATATCTCGATTTCCCTCTCTATATAAGAAGACTGTCAGCCACCTCTGCTCCAAGAAATACTTCCATTTCCTGATCTATAATTTGCCTGGGGACCTACGTCCCCAGTTCAAGCACCAGGATTTGGCTTCTTAGGAGAGCTTTGCCCAGCTGGGTGTCCCTCAAAGTTCCTCCCAGCCCTAGGACCGCATTGCGAGGTATCTGCCACCCCTGCAGCCATGACTCTTACTAGAGTGCTACCTTGTTAGGAATCATTTCTTTATAAGCACAGGTCATTATTTACTAATTTCAGAATATCTTAGCGTGCTTCATGCCCCCAGGAAATGCCACAACTTCATTTAGAAGAGTCTGATGCACCTCCATCAACACAAACTGCAAGCAAGAGTCTGTCCTCCAACACCAGCCCCAGCCTCAGGTCCTTTACATTCTAATTTCTGAGCACATGCTGCAGGCTCCTTGGGGAGAGAGGCAGAGTAGCCCTTTGTAATTCAAGATTATTAAAGGAAAAACAAATGTTTATCCTTTATGTGTTCTGGGAAGTAGCCCCTCATAATCTCTTTACTCTGGAGGTGCAGATTATAGGCTCTCTGTGCCTTCATCATACTGATGTTTACCAGTTTCTCTAACGATGATTAACATAGTTAGTTATTCCTGATATTGCTGCCTGTAAAGCCCCAGGAATAAAATAAGGAAACTTGTTTCTGCTACTTGTCCTTCATGCTGTGCCTGAAATCCACTCTCAAAGCTAATTAACTCTTCAGGCTTCCTCAGGAGAGAAAACCCAACCCAACACTTTTCTTTCATCTGACCTTGAAAAAACCTTTCAGAGAAACGTTGGCATAATTAACAGAGCAACAGACCAAATATATTGTTATTGTTGACTTCCATTTCCTGCGTAAGAAATAGTGTGACTCTTTCAGCCATCTCTCTCAATTTGAGGCCGTTTAGCTAAAGAGGTGTCAGTCATTGAGTATTTATTGCGTCCAAAGCCTCGGGTGCAGGATAAAGATATAAATAGCATAGGGATGTTCTTGTATAGCCCACGATCTAAGAGTAGTTTTTGCGTTTTGAAAGCACTGAAAACCATCAAAGGAAGAATATTATTCTGTGACATATGAAAATTATATCAAGTATAAATTTTAGTGCCCATAAATAAAGTTTTATTGGGACACAGACATTTCCATTTATGTGTCGTCAATGAGTAGCTGCAAGCTTTGAGAGACCGTAATGTCACATAGTCTTAAGATATTTACTGTCTGACTGACCCTTTGCAGAAAAAGTTTGTCTAGCCCTGGAATGCAACATGCTCCCTGCTCTCCAGCTGCTGGAGAGAGGGAAATAAGCAATTCGTTTACTTCATGGAAAGATCAAGGAGATAAATAAATATACGTGAAGGAAGATGAGAGAAGGTTAATCATGCTCGGGATCAGCAAAGTCTGGGAGGATGAAATCTTGAGCGGAATTTTCAAGAAGAGCAGGAGGGCCAGAGAGAGGCAACTGCTTGGACCTGTCAACACATAAAAGCATGTAATATTTTTAAGGAAGCATGTGTCATTTGGTATGGCAAGAACAAGAGATGCTTGTTGAAGAGTAGCAGTGAGAAAATAAGGCCTGATCATCTGGAAGGCCCCTGCGGTGGAGCTTGGGAGTGGGACCGAAGTGTGAAAGCTCGGAGAGCCCCTAAGGGTTGTCGCTGCAGTGATTGGTTAGCTTGATACTGAGGAAAGAGCCTTGATAGACAGGGGACATTGAAGGGGAGAGGGAGACAGGGAGGGCCACCCTGGGGAAAGTAAAGATATTATAGTAATCCGGGGGTGATCCAGTCCTGCATCGAGACTGGGGAGAGGAGTCAGCGGCTAGAATATTAGAATATTAAAGGAGGTTAATCGTAAGGTGACAGTCGGTTCAGCGGAGGTGGGGAAGGGGTCGAGGAGTAACGGAGAGGGGCCATCAGAGGTGATTCACAGAGGCTGGTAGGAGCTAAGAAGGATAAGTTCCTTTTGAACGTTTTCTTTTTGCAGAATTTCTGGGGAATGTAAGCAGATCGGGCCAGTAGGCAGCTGGATTTAGGAGTTTGGAGCTCAGGATAGAAATTTGAGCTGGAGATTAATATCTGGTAGTTTAAACCCGTGTCTGCCAGCGAAAGTGATTCAGCTGAGATGGGAAGGAAGAGCGTGGCATGGCCAGTGAAGGAAAGAGTGGGGTCAGGCCAGGCGGGGAAGAACTCTGGGGAAGACGAGCAAGTGGCCAGCGGTGCCAGATGCCATGTCAGCAGCAGGTGACATAAAGCCAAAGTGCACTCACTGGATTTGGCGATATTGGGGGGCGCGGATAGATAGACACAAGATTGCGGGAGGCAGAAGGGGGGCTCAGAATGTCAGCTCACAAACGTTAGCTGAGAAAAGACACAGGCGAGGGCAGAATCTGGAGGTGGGGTACGGCATTGAGAAAGGCTCCCGTTTGTTTTAATGGTAGACTTCAGCGTGGACAAATGCTTTGAAGAAAGACCCAGAAGAAACCAGAGGACTGAAGACCAGGTGATGCCCCTGTGAATGCAGAGCTAGAACCCAGTGCATGGAGGAGGGATTTGCTTTGCACAGGAGGAGCCTGGTGCCCCTGAGATGGGCCGGTAGGAGGAGAGGGTGGCACAGCAGGAGGTGGCTGCATGTGCCACGCTGAGAAAATAAACTTTCTCAGTCAAGTAGGTAGTGTGGCCATCTGCAGAGACAGAGAAGGCACAGCACGTGTGAGC
>NW_011888875.1:363408-368193 GCF_000151845.1 Pteropus vampyrus
ATCAGCAAAGTCTGGGAGGATGAAATCTTGAGCGGAATTTTCAAGAAGAGCAGGAGGGCCAGAGAGAGGCAACTGCTTGGACCTGTCAACACATAAAAGCATGTAATATTTTTAAGGAAGCATGTGTCATTTGGTATGGCAAGAACAAGAGATGCTTGTTGGAGAGTAGCAGTGAGAAAATAAGGCCTGATCATCTGGAAGGCCCCTGCGGTGGAGCTTGGGAGTGGGACCGAAGTGTGAAAGCTCGGAGAGCCCCTAAGGGTTGTCGCTGCAGTGATTGGTTAGCTTGATACTGAGGAAAGAGCCTTGATAGACAGGGGACATTGAAGGGGAGAGGGAGACAGGGAGGGCCACCCTGGGGAAAGTAAAGATATTATAGTAATCCGGGGGTGATCCAGTCCTGCATCGAGACTGGGGAGAGGAGTCAGCGGCTAGAATATTAGAATATTAAAGGAGGTTAATCGTAAGGTGACAGTCGGTTCAGCGGAGGTGGGGAAGGGGTCGAGGAGTAACGGAGAGGGGCCATCAGAGGTGATTCACAGAGGCTGGTAGGAGCTAAGAAGGATAAGTTCCTTTTGAACGTTTTCTTTTTGCAGAATTTCTGGGGAATGTAAGCAGATCGGGCCAGTAGGCAGCTGGATTTAGGAGTTTGGAGCTCAGGATAGAAATTTGAGCTGGAGATTAATATCTGGTAGTTTAAACCCGTGTCTGCCAGCGAAAGTGATTCAGCTGAGATGGGAAGGAAGAGCGTGGCATGGCCAGTGAAGGAAAGAGTGGGGTCAGGCCAGGCGGGGAAGAACTCTGGGGAAGACGAGCAAGTGGCCAGCGGTGCCAGATGCCATGTCAGCAGCAGGTGACATAAAGCCAAAGTGCACTCACTGGATTTGGCGATATTGGGGGGCGCGGATAGATAGACACAAGATTGCGGGAGGCAGAAGGGGGGCTCAGAATGTCAGCTCACAAACGTTAGCTGAGAAAAGACACAGGCGAGGGCAGAATCTGGAGGTGGGGTACGGCATTGAGAAAGGCTCCCGTTTGTTTTAATGGTAGACTTCAGCGTGGACAAATGCTTTGAAGAAAGACCCAGAAGAAACCAGAGGACTGAAGACCAGGTGATGCCCCTGTGAATGCAGAGCTAGAACCCAGTGCATGGAGGAGGGATTTGCTTTGCACAGGAGGAGCCTGGTGCCCCTGAGATGGGCCGGTAGGAGGAGAGGGTGGCACAGCAGGAGGTGGCTGCATGTGCCACGCTGAGAAAATAAACTTTCTCAGTCAAGTAGGTAGTGTGGCCATCTGCAGAGACAGAGAAGGCACAGCACGTGTGAGCGTGTGTAGTGGGGGGAGGTGCAGGGATTCTGAGAAAGCGTTAAAAATGGTGCTCAGCTGTGGACGCCTTTGGGAGAGGAAGCTGAGCCAAGAGACATCATTGGGCACGATCGAGCGCTCTCCTGAGGCGGGAGCAGGGGTGACCCCAAACCCACAGCCACGTGGCTGCTGTGCATTTTTACCCAATAGGGATGAGCGTTGCAGAGCCGTGGGATGGCGAGGCTGGGCTGAGCTGGGGTTATGTGTGCAGAGTTGCCTTTCACCACAATTGCAGAAGGGGCTCCGCTTTCTCAGAATGAAGCTGAGGGACTGGAGAAAGACTGCAGTCCAAGGGCTCAGAGTCTTCAGGAGGTGGGACAGAATGCACTGAGATTAAGAACGTGGGTGAGTGAGAAGCATTGCAGGTGGTTGTCAGCAATAGATAGCAGAATCTCAGCTTCTTGTCGGAACAGTTTCTAGAAGGAAAAAGCCCAGCCTGGAGTGAAGGAGGGACATCGGAGGGCGAAGCCTACGTATGTTGGGTCCTGGCCGAGTCATCCACGTGGCCCTGAAGTGGGCCTAGGGGACTGAGGAGATCCATTTGTGATCGTGGAGAGTGGCTGAGAGGCCATGAGGGGACATTTCTTGTGGCTGCACTCTGTGTGCAAGCATGCACATGTGTGTGTGCGCGCGCAACTTTATTCTTCGTGTGACTTGACTCTTTTCTGGAAGAGTGGTTATGGGAGTGGTAAGCACACGGGGCTTGGGGACACCCGCAGCGCTGGCGAGGCCTGGGTGTCTCCCTGTGCCGCTCCGAAGCGAGGTTGTAAAAGAGGCTGACTTAGCTGAGAGCGGGGTCTCCTTGGAGGAGAGAGCAAAGTAGATGGCGTGCTCGTGGGAATCATGGCAGGAAGAGGCCGTGCCCTGAACTCGTCACTCCAGAGAGCGTTTTGGGAACTGGCACCCGCCTCTCTGGGGGTCCCCTGGCTTCGTTCTGTTTTGAGGCATGGAACTTTTTTACTGCAGAGAATGCGAATGTGATTATTCTTCTAAATGTTGTTTTTATGTACGATCCAGAGGAGGAGGGACTGCGTGTACTGACAGGGAGCGGGTGACAAACTCGGGTCGTGAGAAACCACAGAGACAACACAGAAAGGAGGCCCGGGTGCTTTCCACTGCTTCTGACTGGTGGAAATTAGGGCTTAAAATCCCCAAGTCCGGGGATAGCTAGGATCCGGCTAAGATCCTGAGCGCTTCCCCTCCGTTTTCACACTTAATCCTGGAACAGCCCCTAGGTGGCGTTTATCATCCTTATCTCAGAGACTGAAAACAAGGCAGCATTGACTAGTTCCCCGAGGCCATGCAGGTGGGAAGAGGACAGGTCTAAGATTGGAATCCAGACCCTCTCTCTCCAGAGCTTGTGTATTTACGCGAGTCAGTTAATTCTGTTTACTACTTGGTAAAA
Source organism: Pteropus vampyrus (assembly GCF_000151845.1). NCBI lineage: Eukaryota > Metazoa > Chordata > Mammalia > Chiroptera > Pteropodidae > Pteropus > Pteropus vampyrus. Next base: position 366,179 of record NW_011888875.1, read on the forward strand.
ACTCCTCCTTATCCGCTGAGCTTGAATGGCTGGCTAATTTACAAAATGTTGTAGTCTATTTAGCAAAGCAAACCTACTTTGCTGTCTCAAACCCCTAAGGCATGACATCATGAATACTTTAAATAGGAAGGAGCTGGTTTTAGATTAGAAATGGAGAACAGCTTTTTTTTCTAAAAACCCAAGGTAACATAGCTGTTTTGTGAAGTCTTTACTCATTTATTGTAAATTAACAGAACCAAACACATACAGAAACATTTAGTAAAGAGAATGGAAAATATTTAATATGTCATACTATTAGGTAGTCAGGCAAGATCAACAGGAGCCAAGGCCCCATTCTGTAACCATAGAAACTTCCCTTGAAGACCTTCCTTAAGCACCCTCAGAAATACCTCCCTTTTAGGGTTCTAAATTACCCCAAATCCTAGAGCACAAAGGCCATAAAAGCTGCTGGCTAAACCAGCTACAAACACATGCACAGATAGTACTGCCCCTAACTTCAGCGTCATCATACCATCATTATACTCTCGTGGCTATGCCTGGAAGTTCACGACTAATTACAATGGACTAAATTCTAGGTAAGGACATGCACAGTAGGCAAAAAGTTATAGCAGCCAGGTATCGGTCAAGGTGACCTCACAGATCATTAGGACCTTCCATCAGGGCCCAAATATAAACAGACCTTCTCATTTCTGCTGTTACAGCTTTCCTGGCTGGAAACCCCCCTCTCCTTTTGGGGTGTACTGTCTTATCTCTTTATCTCCTAAATGCCACAGGGCTGCAGCCTTCCCTAGCTGAGGCCTGTCTCCTTCTAAAACGTGCTTTCAGTAAATCTTACTTTTTCTCAATCTCGCCGACCTGTAAGTCTCCTTTGGGGAAGAACCAAAGAACAAACACGCCAGGGTGAAGTCTACCTTACTCCACTGTCCACTATACTCCACCTCCTCCTGCTCTATGCCTCTGGGGCGATGCTGGATTTCACCTCATCCCAGCGGTGACCATACCAAAACCATCTCTCTCTTTCCATTGGTCTGAGTGAGACAGTTTCTTAAGAATTATTTATATAAAGCATCACATCACATCCTTGAATTTTGTTGCTGGATCGCAGAGTAGAATATTAAGGAAACCTGAAGTCTGAGCATTTGTAGATTCAGCTTAAAAATTCCATGAATATTTTCACTTAAAGAAATCTGATGTACGAATGAAATTGAAGAGTTAGAAGTTTTATTCGTGCTTAGATGGTAGCTTCTGTTAGGAATTTTTACCCACTGCTTAATAATTTAAGATAAATGAAAAACAAGGCCAAGAAAAATGAGCTAGCCTGTTACACGCCACAAAGATAAACAGGTTTTAATTAGATATTTCAATTTTGATCTTTTTAAGTATTATTCTCGCCCTGAAGAATAAAGCAACCAGTACATGTGTGGTTTTCCCTGAAGATTAATAAAATCACATTCTGTGAGTTTGCGGTAGACAGTTTTATTCCTCGGAGGAAAAAGGGAAAATTAGTTGTGTTCATTTCTTCTTCCCACGAGGAAAAATCCACTAATGGTCTGTTCTAAGAGCTGGCTTTAGTCCATACACTAGAGTTTGGAAACATATCAAAGTAGATTCCTCATCTTAAAAGCTTTAATGAACACAGAAGATGGATGTCGGTGGGTCCCTTTTTTTAACCAAATACTATACAACATCAGGGTTTGCAGAGTGATTTTCTTTTTTCTTTTAAGAAATTGTGAGCATCAGTGTGATGCTCCCATCTCCTGTCCAAATGCTGCAGCTCACATGCCCTCGAGGCTCCAGGCCAGAGGAGAACCTACCATCCCACCTCCGCTGTTACCAAGCGAGATTTGGATTCTGCTTCATGGTCTGTTATATCCCTTGGGCCAAAAACACACAGGAAGGACTGGCTTTGCCCAAGGTGGCTCCTGAGGTCTGTGTTCTTGCAGACTGAGCACCCTGGACCAGGCTCAAGGGTCTGGCTCTGCCTCTGGACTTGGTTGGACACTAACTAACCAAGG
>NW_011888875.1:370573-375115 GCF_000151845.1 Pteropus vampyrus
ATCCAACAAGAAACATTCAGTATACACAGTGACATAGTATACATACCAATAATGACTTAATGGTTATTTCTTCAAGATTCATATTAACAAGATTCACCAATGAAGGAGTGACTTTTAAAGTGATCACCGCTATAATCACACCTAAATTTTCTTGACTTGGGGTAGGTGGGGAAAATGCGCTAGGAGAGCTGGCGCATTTTATTACATTCCAGCAAGGGTTATTGCAGCAATGGGTGTCTTGGACCAAAGTCTCGTTTAGTTACCCATCTTTGGTCTAACCACGCTCTGGTCTTTACCGAGTAGGGAGGAAAATTAAGAAGTCAAAAACAAGGCCTCTTTATCTGGTCAACTCTAAACTGTTCTTAAACAGGATCAGATGGGACCCAAACTCCCCATTCTTCTGGTGCACACTGACTTCTCAGAATGACATGAGGTTATATTTATAGAGTTTGGTTTTGTGCAAATTTGAGAGAGAGAGAGAGAGAGAGATGGAGGAATCTAGCCAAAGGAGAATGGTAGAATTTAACCTAAATATCTTGGGCATTTTTGCAGTCAGCCCTTTCTGGCCACATATCTGCTGTGAGGTGCTAGTTCTTTAGCTTTATCAAGGGTAGTTTTGATTGACCAGCACACAGGCTTTAGCCTGTGTTTCTGTACCATTTTATCAGGGCCTTGCACTTCTTGGGAAGGCCCAGGGTAAGTGCATCTTACCAGATGAAGCTCTTACCACTGATAGCATTGCCTTCAAATAAGCTTCCCTAACTAACCCTCTTCTCTCCTGTGGGTGGCGAGGGAGAAAGGGGCTGTGTCATTGGCAGTCCTAGAGATCTAACAGTGGCAGTGACACACAAGGATATTAAAAATGGCAACTAATTGTATAACTTTGTCCAAACCCAGTCTCCAGGATTTAATTTACTCATATTTTAAATGAAGGTGATGTAGTTTACCTACAGGTTCTCTCTTAGTCTATTGGAGCTACTGTAATAAAATACTACAGACCGGGTAACTTAAACAACAGACAGACATTTATTTCTTATAGTTCTGGAGAGTGGGAAGTCCAAGGTCAAGGTGCTGACATATTCAGTGTCTGGTTAGGGCTCTTATCTTGGTTTGCAGGTGACCGTCTTCTCGTTATGTCTCCCCATGGCTTTCCTTGGTGTGTGCACAACAGAGAAGAGAGAGAAAACTCAGGTCTATTCCACTTGTTATAAGGGCGTTATTCCCATCACGAGGTCCCCACCCTTATGATTTAATATAACCCTCATTACCTCTCAGAGGTCCTACCTCTAAAAACTGTCACAGGAGGGATTAAGGCTTCGACATGAATGTTAGGGAGGTACATACATTCACTTCATAGCAAGATCTCTTTTAGTCATCATTCTATGACTAAGAGACTGCCACACATTGGAAAGTTAACATAGGTAACAACGTAGTTCTCAAGGTTTGCATATAGACAAATTTGAGCTTCAGCCTCAGCTCTGATTCTTATATCTTCATGATGTTGACCAAATTATAAATCTAGGTCTCAATTTTTTTCAACCATAAAATTGTTCAATAATAGTATCTATTTGTAGAGTTGCTGTCGAGATTAAATGAAAATCGTACATGTAAAGCACGGAGCACAGTGTTTGGCCATCAAAACAGATCCTTGATAAGCATTCGGCTTTCAAATTATGAAAAACAACTAAATTTATTTGAACAAAAGCTGAGACTGGTAATACAATAAATGAAATGACTTCACTAGTGCTTTGGTCTTTAATTAATCAAAATTTATTTCTATTTGACAGTAAATTTTGGAAGTCTCTTGTTAATTATAACATATTTCAACACAGACAAATCGTGTGTGTGTTGTGTATATGCATGTGTACAAATATGTGAACATATGTACCTGAAAGTCTGCTCCTTCATTTCTTTGAGTAATCAGCTCATTTTCTACTATCATATAAAAATTTCAACTCTCACACCACTGCCAAGTTTGGGATATATTTTACCTACATAAAGACTGTGCTTTTATTCCAATGAAACCAGAAATTATTTAACACTGCTTTGTTTTTAAAGATTATTCCCTAACAAAAATGTTAGGGAATAATCAAAAAAAGGATGCTCCAACTAAATGTCACTGGCAGGGAAATGATAAATGCCAACCAACCACACACACGCACACACCCTCAACTCTTAAAACCTCCAATTCCTGTAAATCATACCTTGTTGACATTCATGCCATTAATAATGTAGCAAGAATCCTAAAATATTTAATACTTAGATTTTATAGAAATCATTGATTGTCCCCGCAGGTTTAGTGACTCAAATGAAAAAGTAAATCTAAGCCCGTTCTCACATGACCTGAAATGTCAAAGCGACAAATTATTTTTAAGGCTTAACTTGGGTTACTCAGAGAGTGACAGCCACTGGAAGAAGTGAGCTTCTCAGTTATGGAACAAGAGACCAACTGTCAGTAAGAAAGGATGGCTGCACGATTTTTAACAGCTGGATTTTCAACACATGAACTTGAGTTGAATGAATTTTTACCTCTGGATTTCAGAGATCATAGTCTTCATGTCTTCCCGTAACCACTCGTACAGAAGGCATTTGCTACAACTCCAGAACATTTAAAGAAGAAAAGGGAAAATGCACATCACAGAGGACAACCTTGGGGAGTGGGGGGTGGGATTTTTCACATTTCAGTAAAATTTAAGCTTCTAGAGAGCAAGGAGTAATTCTGAATGCTCATGGAGCATAAAACACAACCTAGGTATCATTCATAACTTGAAATGCAGTGAAGAAGAAGTAGCACATGGAGCTGGAAATTCAAGAGGACCATGTCTTCATGGAAACTTCAAGTAGTTCTCTCTCGAAATTTGGTTCAAAATGTACTGTCGAGATGTGTGGGATTTATTTCTGCACACTGGGTGGGTTTATGTATTTAGAAAAGGACTACCAGGAATATATGCCCAGAAAGTGACTTTAAGCTCTACCAAATGATCTGATTTCTGGCCTTTCAAAGGAAATCAATAAAAAAAGAATAGGATTCTGTAAAATGAGTGATTTTTCCCTGGTAAAGCTGTCCTCCCCATCATTGTACTTATCTAAAGTGAACCTGTCACAGCTGTAATGATTTTGTGATGAGTGCGAATGAATGTTCTTCACCGCATACATAGATCCACTACTGATTTTTAGATTAATAATAATATCTTATATTTATACAGTTACCATCTTTGAGGAAATCTGAGTGCTTCCTAATTGATGAATTCCAATTTGTTTTATACTATCCTGCTGGATTTATGGATTAGGTATTCCAATCGCATTTTAAGGAGGAAAAATAGAATCAGCAAAGTTAAATCATCGGCCACGAAAATTTCAGAAAGCTAACAGTACGATCATCATTTCAAATCTGGGAGTCTTGACTTCTAATTCTGGCTGTTTCCCCAAATCATCTGATCATTTGGGTCAATGCTGATTATTCCTTAAGGAATAAGAAATTGACCATAACAATTATTTGAAATTGCTGCGATTAACAGATATTTACATTTCTCTTCATTATTTTGATGGTGCACAATGATTGGGCCGAAGACATTTTTACTTATTGAACCATATGCATTTTTAGTGGCCTATGAGAGTATCTTTGGAATACTGTCAAGTCACATGGGTCTGAAGTCGATCCGGTAAGGGAGCTATGGAAAACTTAAATTCTGCTATTAGATAGGTATGATTTTCCAAGAGCTGGGTATCTCCATTGCCTACCTGGCATTGCTTTAGCTGACAGAAAAATGAAATAATCTCCCCAACAAACACATGTTCAAAACGCTCATTGTACCTACCATCCTTTGGATCACTCATTCTTTCAGCCTTAAAACTGTGCGGCTTTGCTCTTTCCCCATTCTTGTATTATAATTCCTGTCAAATTTTCCTCTGACGAGTTTATTACTTTGTCCCTCTGTATTCTTACCGCTGCCCCTCTACTCCTCACGTACTATTACGTGGTAACCTCCTTATTTGTCTCTCCTACTTCAGTTGTCTATTCTTCAGTCTACCGTAGATCAATTTTCCTAACAATTCTTTGTAAGTTTTGAATTATGGATTATTCGGGCACACAAAAAGTATACAGAATACTATGGTGAACATCCACATCCTTACCACCCGGCTTTAAAATATGCAGCAGTACAGTTGGAAGCCTCTCCACGATCTCATTCCATTTATTTCCCCTCACCCCTAATTGCGAATTTAATGGGTATTCTCATGTATATTTTTATACTTTTACCATCTATATCTGTATCCATAAAAATACATATGATTTTTTACGCCAGTCATTTATTTCTGAAACTTTTTTTTTTTTGTGGCTTTGAGATTTCCACTACTGTTTGAAAGTTTCTTCATGCTCGTGCCTGTGGCTGTGGTTTCTTCGGTTTCATCCTTAAAGCCCTCAGGTTCCACGCGCTGCAAGTTCTCCATTCTTCTAAGGCTGGACATTGAGATAGTGGCGATTTTTTCTCAAAACAAATTTTTAATAATATTTAAATAAATACTTTGGACACCTCTCCTTGT
>NW_011888875.1:376690-385529 GCF_000151845.1 Pteropus vampyrus
GCCCTGCGGAACAGGAACTTGGTCCACCCAACGCAGCTGACCTCCCCACGGTTTCAGTGCGGCTACGTGTTGTTGCACCTGTTCAATCGGATGAGGCCCCACGAAGATCTGTCGGAAGATAACAGCTCAGGCGAGGTGGTGATGAGAGTGACGTCGGTGTGACGGAAGCACGTGACGGTGCGGCGCGGACCATCCTGCGTATCGTGGAATGTAATTGCAATGAATGGCAAAACCATAACACTTCTGAAAACACACACATCTATGAACTTTTTAAAATTTATGCTTTTTATATGAACATTTGAATTGCAAATACATTTTTCTGAAAAAAAAAGAGTCCTCTTGTTTTTTGCTTTCTGATTTATTATCACATCTTTTATAAGTTGGTACTTGAAATCATTATATGTGTAATTTAACTCTACTTGGTTAAAAGAATGATGAAAGTTATCCTTAAGGCCAAAACTATTTTTTCTTGCTTGTTTTAAATATATTTTTATCAAACTTTGTGCTCCATGTGTAATTTTTCAGACATGCTACGCGAATGTGGAAGACATCAGAATGCTGTGGGCAGGTTCCAAAGTGCCTATCGGCAGTGCAGCCCAGGGCCGCTCGCACAGTCCTCTGCACTGGACCTCCTCGTGCCTCGTGCTGGTTGGCAAACTTGACTATGAAATATTATTATTATTTTTTTTTTGCTAGGTTGAAATAACCCGTCCCCTGGAATGCAAATTCTAGGAATTAAGGCTTGTTTTCTAAACTTCGGAAACGGTACCGAGAGCTTATAAAAAGACAGAAGGTGAGCAGAATAAAATAGTTTTACTCTAGTATATGTTACCCAGGCAGGGCATCCTACATACTTGTAACCCTGAAAGGTCACCATGATGTTGCCTCATAGCACGTGTGATAATAATACTGCCTCATATTTGCATAACCCGCTCACAGACCTATCACAGTTATTTTGGTTAATTATTAGCATCTTGATTTCTATGAGCACCATCTTCCTTAGATTTTCTTCTTGCGAAAGCTTCTATACCTACTTAATCATTTCAACACTGACCCTATTACGTGGTTTAATGAAGTCCTGGGGAAATAGATTCAGCAGTAGTGAGAAGTGTTTCTCGTTCACTAGATAAGTTTTTTTTTTCTTCTTTTTTTTTTTAATGAAAAGAGGAGAAGAAAAATGAGGCTATTGACTCCCCAGGAACAGGTTGCTAACTGGCGGTACCTGGAAGTTTTCCACCTTTTTATCCTCCTCATGGAGGTAAATGGCACATTTTAACAGGGAATGAGAATGGATGAGGAGACGGGCAGTCATGCTTTCCTTTGAAACAGGAGTTGAACCTGTAGGTCATTTGAAGTAATTGATCAAAGTTTAAAGCTTATGAAATAAAATGCTTTACATTCCACTTTCTAAAAATAATCTTTGATCAATCATTTAGCGTTGTCATTCCTACATAGCAAATTCTACTGACACTTGAAATAACATTTTTTCAGTTACAAAACTCACAAATGGGTTAAGTAAGGATGTGACAATTTGCAGAAATGTGAATGAATCAGCAAGTCACAAAAGAAGGAAAATTCAGCCACTATTTAGGGGCAGGCACATATAGAACGTGAGAGTGTTAAACATCCTCACTCAAACGTTTTTTGTATTAATCTGACTTGCAGGAGCGCAGCCCTGGGTGAGGGACTGAGAGGTACAGGTTGGCCCTGTAAAGCTGGTCTCCATTCCTCAGAATCTTGCCACCTGGGACAGGAAAGCAGATTATTTAACAGAGACGCCATGGATACAAATCTGCTGTCAAAGCAACGATCTATTATTCGTACCCTGCAGGTGTTAATGCTTGTCCTAGACAGTTTAATCACTAACGGTAACCATGTTTAATAGAGAATAATTGTGGGTACTGTTGCTTAGAGAATTGTATTAAAAATACTCGACAGAGATTTTAGACTATTGAGATTAGACTATCACTGCTCCAGTATTTAGCAAGCCCGCCCTTCTAATGAGTGTACACTTTGAATTCACACTAACTCGGTGGAAAACAAAAAGAGGCAGTAGGTGAGAACCCCCCACCCCACCCCCGTGATGTCAGTGTGGGGTGCATGAGGTACGAGTGTCTGGAGATGAGAGCGCACAGTGGATATGTCAACCTGAAGGGAATGTGCACCCCTAGACACCCCTCTTTCCAGCACCTTGTCCTTTGGATGGACCTTTTGTCTATACCTACTATTTCCCTCACCTTCTTCACCACCCCACCTCCTAACACACGCCCACACACTCAACACACCCACAAATGACCCGAATCGATGTTGGAATAAGGATCTGGCAGAATTTCCACTCAACGAAATGTACCATCCATAAAATGATTACATAAAAACTCAGATGCTCTTGGGGAGGAGGTGTGCATTTAGAGAGTTAAATGCACTGCTTGAAAATTAAAAATTTAATATGCAGTGTAAGTTCCGATATAAACGGGTTTCAGTCATGAATGCTGTGATTCAAACTGAACTGCCTTAAAATTTAAAAACATTTATGGTAAGGAAATGTTGGAAATATTTTTAATTATTTAAAAAATCTTTTCCCATATTATATAAACAGACCTATGTGCAGTCTGTCTTTTTCGACCACTGATCTGCAGCGCAAATGTTTATGGAGCACTCTCTGCGAGTCAGGCACTATTAGCAGTGGGCCCCGGAATGGCCTAGACTCATATGGAGACAGTGCGTAGGGACTTGTGGCACCGCGTGCTACGTATTGGGATACAGGTGAACTATGGAAAGTAGCAGTCAGTTTTCCGTGGGGCATGCTGGAGAAGGCATCGACGAGGGGCTGGCAGGACTCTGGTCTTGAAACAAGTAGAATTTTGCCAGACAAGTCGAGAAGAACATTCTAGAAACAGCTAAGAGGCGAAAGAGAGGCATGTTCCAATAATGGTGAGAGAGTTCACAGGTGCGAGCATAGGATACATGTGAAGACGTGATCTAACATGGGGTTGGCTAGGTAGCTAGGATTGAAATCTGTAGAACAGTGAGAAGATGGTGCCCCAGCAGCTGGGGTAAGAGTCAGCAAGGTCACCTCAGGGATTGGGGTCCTTTCTCAACCCATACCCATGGGTGATACTCTCAGTTCCCAAAGTCAGCAGTAAAATGCAATCAGTGCTGATCCTAGCCTCAGAAGAGCGATCCTACAAACTGAACTAGCAGGCAGTAGTCACACACAGGTGCTGTTGATATAAATGAGATGATACAATAGAAACTTTGGGGCATTAAAGGGGTTTTCTTCGCCCCTCCTGGAAGGTGGCAAAACCCATAATTCTGAAGCGGAAAGCAAATCAGAGCTCCTGTGAGGTAGAAAATAGTTTCTCTACTATTGAAAGCACCTCTAAACACTTCCTTGAATAAAGTTTATCATCTGAGTTTTCTTAAATGTTTTTAAAAATTTTATTTCCCATTAACTAAAAATATCCCAAAATATAACAAGCTCTCTCTGTCGCTTCTGTTTCTGTCTGGGATTGCTTTAAAAAAATTTTTTTCCCCATAGGTTAGCAATATTAATGTAGTTTCTTATTTTTGATCATGTGTTAATGCTCAATTCTCCCTTATCTATGGAGTTAAACAGTAAAATTAATTTGCGTTTGCTAATCCATAATTAGATTAGCTGTCATCTAGCAATCGATGTGTCATTTTAAATGAATAATGCTTTGTCCATATTTTCCTTTATAGTTTATTGGTTTGACTTACAAATTTTAATCACGGTAGGTTATCGATTTTCAATGTATTTTCAATATATAGATGACAACATATAAACATAATTTGATGTTAAACTTATTAAGAAGTAGTTGGTTAAGAATATACATTAGGCAATTACTTTGATCCTAGTTTATCAGTTCAGAAAAAAAACTGTTCCCATCGTGTGTGAGATACAGAATTACAGCAGGTGCTATTATTTATAGCAAAGCTCAAAGTCCTGAGTCCCAGTGGAACATGGAGATTAACTCATTACCTTCATAAAGATGCCATTTTGCACGCAGTGGATTTATCTGGCAAAGTAGTCAAAGACTTCAAAGTTACTTTTAGAGATTTGCCACCTAGGAAATAAAAGACCCTGGGAGCCACTAGGAGAATGAAAACAATGCACAACTTGTAAAATTTTGTTGGTGTGTTTTTTAAAAAATACTTCATAAACTTCACCCCAAAACATTTTATATTGATTTTCCAGAACAAATTAGAAAAAAAATTAGCGGTCACTTAATTTTCTTATAACATTTTAATATTTTTTGATATGTTTTATATGTGAAACATGGCTTTTCAGGGGGAAGTTATCTTTTTCTAGTGTTACAAGTAGAAAAAAGGGTTTTTTTCGAAGCTGCACAGGGAATGGAGCCTAATGTACACAGGTGGATGATGGTGACCTGAGCATTTAAAACTCCTGCTTCGTGAAGTCATCGAGCAGAAACATTCATTCCAAATGCTGGACCACAGAATGAACATCAATTACTCTTGTCACTGCATATCTAGAATTGGTCTAATAATTTTTGAATAACCAATTTTTTATTATATCAGCTTCCTAGGGACTCCTCTAGGCAAAACGCTTGCGCAATTCGTGTGTAAATGTCTGTTGTATCATATTGGTGATCCACAGAATCAAATAAAATTAGTTCTTTAATTATATAGAGGTCTTCTCACCTGGAGAAAGAGTGAAGGTCTAGAAATAGTTAAGTTGAAAGGTCCAATGTCAAATAAAAAGAAGCACTTGATCAGAAGGAGTTGGCTAGAGAGTCCTTCGATGTGAAGTAATTTCTCAGAATGTCAGCTTAACGAACACTGGATGGACTAGGAGAAAGTGTTTAAATGCCTTTTACCTAAACCTTTCGAACTCATAATGCATATGTCAGAAGTTTGGATTTGGCCATTGTAGCTCACTGAGACCATGCTTCAAATAAACCTCATCGACTCAGGTTAGATTTCCACAGCCTCATTCCTTCGGCTGGCTTTTGGCCAAGTTTGAACACTCCCCATTTCCTGGCTTTTAATGGAACAATGAGGAAAAAAGGCTATAATTCTATAATTCTATTTCTCGTGTCCCAGATGCATCTGGAGATGCTCCATCACCTAGACCCAGTGCCTACAGAAGAGGGATGTGTTGGATGGGTGGAGGGTTGAGCAAAGGGAAGTAGCCAGAAAGAAGGACCAGAAGCTGTGTTACTTCATGTCTCGATGTTCCTTACTAAGTACCTTTCGGCCTGGCCTCCTCTCTGAGAGAGATTGTATAGTTTATGAGAAGGAAGGTGTTGAGACACAAGATCATGAAACTCACAACTGGTTAGTTCTTGTATTATTTCCTGTTGCTGCAGTAACAAAGTACCACATACCGCCAATTGGCTTACAGCAACACAAATTTATTATCGTATTTTCTGGAGATCGGAAGTTCAAAATGGACGATGAAGAGCCAAAATCAACAGGGCTGGATCCTCCTGGAGGCTCTAGGGAAGAATTTGTTTCCTCGTCTTTTCTAGCTTCCAGAGGCTGCCGACAGTCCTTGACTCGTGTCTCCTTTCTTCGTCTTCAAAGTGCATCACCCCAACCTCTGCCTTCCTGTCACATATCCTCTCTTTAACTCTCCTGTCTCCATCTTATAAGGACCTTTGTGATGACATTTGGTTCCCCCAGATAATCCAGGATAATCTCCCCATCTCAAGACCCTTAACTTAATCATATCTGCCAAGTTCTGTCTGCCATGGAAGGTATTAACAGGTTTGGGGTGTAGAACATCTTTGTGGGGCCATTATTCTGCACAAGTGCCATCTTCAGTCTGTGCTCATGTGCAAGCACATTATTTTCAGCCCTTTCCAAGCTTAAGGTCTCAGGTGAGGATGGGGACTGCTGGGTACAGTTTTCTGCAGGAATCAGATATGTTCCCAGAGATGTCGTCATCATATTCAAGTCATCGAATCTGTTTTTTCCATAAAATCTTAGAAGCATGTAGAGTCTAGGTCACTACCTACTGAACGAGGGAGGGCTGGAGAGAGGGGAAGAACCCAGAGCTGCTGCTCTACCAAGAACAGTGCTGGTTTCAGTCCTATTGAATTTGCAAATTGCTTACCTGCTCGACTTCCATGAGACCCCAACACAGAGCAATCTGCTTCAGCTTCCTAGTAATCCCATTATGGCAGAGAGCCCCTTTACCCCAGGACTGCCTCTTGAATTCAGGACCCCTGTAGAATTCACTGGAGTCGGATAGGCCCGCAAGCAGTATCATGTCACTCTCCAAATTTCCCTCGCTTTTCTTTTTTATTTATTTATTTTTTTTACTGTTTTTCAGTTTGAGAATTACTTTAAGCACGCGATCTAATTGGGATATTATGGATGAGCGTGGGTTTTAGAAGGCGCAGCTTTAGGCTATAAATTGATTGATTACATTTTTAAATGTCATTTTCCAGTATAATAATTAAATGTATTAACTTGTTCAAGACCTTCAGAGCGCGTGATTTAATAAAAACAGCTCCATGCTAGGAAGTGTTTGGGAGTTTTATGATTTCTTTTTTATGGGTGAGTGAAGAAACTCTGGCATAAGAGGTGAAATGACATGTGGATGGCTAGCCAGTTGGTAAGGGGCATAGCCGAGGGCAAGCTCAGGTAGCCCGATTGAAATTCCTTTATCTTTAACTCAGCAATAACCCACCTTTCACTTGATTGTTTTAGTGTTATATGAAGATAAAGCTCTCCAAATCATCTCTTTCTTTAATTTTCCTTTAATATTCAAATAAAGAGGTTTTCAAAAATCTATTAAGCCAAGGGGTTATGACCCTGACTGATTCCCAGTGTAGACTTTCCTCACTACTAACCGTGTGGCTTTGGACTCTGCGAACTGTTGTTTGGCCAACCCAATAACCCATTCCGTACCGCCTTACATCTTGCCTTTTGCAACTATATTTATAATTTCATAAATTTACTTTAATAGTGTCCTATTCTGGAACAAGAGACATAGGCAGAAGTCAGGTGGGTTAGTTCTGAGAAGGTTCTGATTTCCTGATAAAAAAAGATCCTGCTTTGAGTGGCTATGGTGGCTAGAGCAGAGGCAGCCATCTTGAAATAGTGGGGAGGAGAGAACTTCAGATACGTTGACTCTAACATTACTGAACATTGAAACCAGTGCCAACGAGGACTAACTTTTTATTTAGCTTTTTGTTATGTGAGAAAAAGAAAACTCTTAGTAGTTGAGTTTTATTTTTTTTTTTTAAAAAAAAAGCAACCCTATCGTAAGCAGAACACCAAAAATCAATTTTCCTTACCACTCCACTCTGCAATTTTAAGCCAAGAATTTACTTTAGTCCTTCTTGAATCTCTTTATTTTCTTTAACTTCAAGCCAAAACCCTGCTGAGTTTTAAGGCCTAAAACCCAACAGGACCTTGGGTGTCTTCCTGAATGTTCCATGTGCATCTCAAAGGAACATGTTAAAAGTTAAACTTGTCATATTCTTCTATATAGGCCCTCAAAGTCAACCCCTCTGGATTCTTTTTCTCAGTAAACATCATCACAATCCATCCAGTTGCCCATTCCATCATGGAGACACCAGTCTTATCTTCCATTGTCCCCACGGATTTACTTCCTCGATGTCAGTCCCATTTTCTCCATGCCCACTGCTAGCATCTTAATAAAGACTCTCATGATGTCTTGCCTAGCTTTCATTAACAGCCTCTTAACTATTCTCCCAGTTTCTACTTTTGATCATACTGAATCCCATACTTCCATCAGAGTGATTTTTCTAAGCCACGGATCCAATTGTGTGATTTTCTGATTTAAAAATTTTCAAAGCCTCTTCCTCTTTGCCTCCAGGATAGAATCCAGACTCCTTACCATTGTACTCAAGGGCTTGTCTCCTTCCTGTCTCTCTGTGGTACTTTGCCATGATCCCCGTTGTTCTAGCCAGAATGAAGACTCAACACCTGAATGATCAGGATTGAAATGTACAACAAAACGAACAGGAATTTTAGTTTTTATAGTTGAGGGGCTGAAATTTAGAGTCCTCGGTCTCTCAGGGTAGTAGCTGGGGTGGAGATGGGGTATTTGAATGTGCCAATTAGAATAACTCAATCTTTTCTGGTTTAAAACACAATTTTCTACATAAAAGCTATATCTTTTGGACAAATGTCTTTTTTTTAAAAAAAATTGTAAGCCTTCTTTTTCGTTTCTTTTAGTCGGGAGGCAGAAGGGAAAAGGGAAAAGGTTTGCACTATATATATCACGGTGGTGGGGAAGATTGCCTGGTCTGCACGTGATCCATTTTGCAAGCCCTACTGATCTCAGTCTGGGGCGAAGCTTATTGCTCCAGGTCTTCGGGCATCAGCCTCAGTGCTGGATGCATCTGCTGTTCTAGCAGCCTGCACACTTCCTGTCTCATATGAGCTTAGATGGCAGTTGCTCCAAGGAAGTTCGGCCATCACTCTTCACTGAGTGTCCGTCCACTCGGGCTCTCACTAGGATGCTGACTATCTGAGTCTCACTCCGGTCCTGTAACCAGTTCCCAGTTTGGGCTTTCTGTCCAGTAGGATTTATTTGTCTCAGGCCTTGAAAACCCCCTGCAGACATGCATTCATTTTTTTTCTTGTTAACTAATTTTGAGTTTTAATTTATATACGGCAAAATATACAGTTGATAAGTACTGAGAAACGTATATACTCGGGCAACAAACATCCCAGTCAAGAAGTAGAACATATTCATCACCTGAGAAGGTTCCTTTATGTTACTTTTCAGTCAGTTTCTGTGCCCCTCAAAGGCATCTGCTGTTGTAATTTCTATTGAGATGGGTTAGTTTTGGCTGTCCTTGAACTTCATATAAAT
>NW_011888875.1:385579-397692 GCF_000151845.1 Pteropus vampyrus
GAAATGTACAACAAAACGAACAGGAATTTTAGTTTTTATAGTTGAGGGGCTGAAATTTAGAGTCCTCGGTCTCTCAGGGTAGTAGCTGGGGTGGAGATGGGGTATTTGAATGTGCCAATTAGAATAACTCAATCTTTTCTGGTTTAAAACACAATTTTCTACATAAAAGCTATATCTTTTGGACAAATGTCTTTTTTTTAAAAAAAATTGTAAGCCTTCTTTTTCGTTTTTTTTAGTCGGGAGGCAGAAGGGAAAAGGGAAAAGGTTTGCACTATATATATCACGGTGGTGGGGAAGATTGCCTGGTCTGCACGTGATCCATTTTGCAAGCCCTACTGATCTCAGTCTGGGGCGAAGCTTATTGCTCCAGGTCTTCGGGCATCAGCCTCGGTGCTGGATGCATCTGCTGTTCTAGCAGCCTGCACACTTCCTGTCTCATCTGAGCTTAGATGGCAGTTGCTCCAAGGAAGTTCGGCCATCACTCTTCACTGAGTGTCCGTCCACTCGGGCTCTCACTAGGATGCTGACTATCTGAGTCTCACCCCGGTCCTGTAACCAGTTCCCAGTTTGGGCTTTCTGTCCAGTAGGATTTATTTGTCTCAGGCCTTGAAAACCCCCTGCAGACATGCATTCATTTTTTTTCTTGTTAACTAATTTTGAGTTTTAATTTATATACGGCAAAATATACAGTTGATAAGTACTGAGAAACGTATATACTTGGGCAACAAACATCCCAGTCAAGAAGTAGAACATATTCATCACCTGAGAAGGTTCCTTTATGTTACTTTTCAGTCAGTTTCTGTGCCCCTCAAAGGCATCTGCTGTTGTAATTTCTATTGAGATGGGTTAGTTTTGGCTGTCCTTGAACTTCATATAAATGAAATATGTTTATACGATAGACTACCATATGAGTTTTTTGTCTGACAAATTTTGCTCTTCAAAATATTTTGAGATTCATCCACAATGTTGTGTGTATCTGTTATTTGTTCTTTTTGTTGTTGTTGTTGAGTAGCATTCCATTACATGAATAGATAAGTTTGTTTATCCATTCTCCTTTGATGGGCATTAGGTTGTTTCTGGTTTGTTTGGCACTATTCTAAAGAAAACGGCTATAAACTTTCTTGCACAAGTCTTTCTGTGAATACATGTTTTAAAATATTTCTCTTGAGTGAGCATACCTGATTGTAGAACTGTTGGTTATAGTTTAGTGTATATGTCTTAAAAACTTTTAGCATAAGTAAACCCTCCAACTTTGTCTTTTTCCCAAAATTGATTTGGCTATTCTAGAATCATTGCATTTCCATACACAATTTAGAATGAGCCTGTCAATGTCACACACACACACACACACACACACGTTTGCCGGGCTTTCGTTTGAGATTGCATTGAAGTTATAGATGAACTTGGGGCAAATAGACATTGTCGCAATATTGTCTTTTAATACGTCCTCATTTATTTAGGATTTCATTAATTTATCTCAGTGATATTTCATAGTTTTAAGTCTGCAGGTCCTTTATATTCTTTTGTTGAAACTCTCAAATCTCTAAAGTTGAAAGTACCATTTAAAACATCAATTAATATAATTCTTTGTCAACATCTCTGCCCAGAGCACCCATTATGAGTTTAGGTAAAGATGGATTTCCTGAAGCTGGGTGACTTTTAAAATGACAGGAGAATGTTTAGAGAGGAAGCAGGACATCCATTTCTCACAGGTTTAATTTTGTCCTAGCCTTAGATGTGATAGCCTCACAGAATTTTTCTAAGTGCACTTTTGAATTCATCCTAGGAGAATTATGCCATGTTTATGCCATGTTTATGAAGAATTTACTTCCACACATTAAAGCAAATTATATGTATTGACAAAATGGCAGGAGGAAAATTTTCTTTTATTTTTCTTTTCACTTTTACTTTAAAAAAACCCTAGGGCATAACTTACATTGGTCTTTTTCTGAGGCTAGTAGAACTTAAGCTTAATCAAAACGACAGTCAAGCTTTTTTTTTTAAATAGGATTTTATAACTCAAGTCCTTTAGGTTTGGATTAAAGTGGTATTAAAATTTCTAGCTCCAATTAACTAAAACAACTACTTCCAGGGGTGATGATTTTCTGGACATTTCAGAGAATGTGCTTTGAAACAGCACTAAAACAATAAGTGGATTTCGGTCTGTGACCTACACAAGTTTAGAAAGACTGTGACTTTTAAGCCTGGTGAATAATAGCGTGCTACCATCATTACTGTGGTGGACGTGGAAAGTTCTGTGGCTCTACAGAGGCTGCTCTGAAGATATAATCAGAATGAGTTGTTCTTTTAAAATAAATCTTCTAAATGTACAGTTGCAACCTTCTACAGAGCAGCAAAGTAACCCTTAGCTTCAATCATTTCCAATATATCTGGTTATCATTACCAGAAGAATTTGTGTATTAGGTCGGGAGATGGGCAGTCTCAGCTGCCCATGGGTGTAGGGGAGAGATGACAGCAGTTCATCTGTGTCAGTGGAAAATGTCATTGTCAGGACAAACATTTGGGACAGTCAGTGTTCAAGGTTTCATTCTCAAACGTCTGGTACTTGCTTTGTGTCACCACTCATTGAGCCAAATCTAATTCTCATCCATCGTGCTTGCTCTTAGGAGTCACTTAAAATCAATTCTAGCTGTGCTCAGAGGTGTGTGCAAACCTGGCTCTCATTCCAGCTTTGTGACCTCACTCAGGGCTGACAGTCTTAAACCCTGGCAGCACCCAAGATTGAAAATGTAAAATTTACCTTTGAGATTAAGTCTACTTTATTCAGTAAATATTTATTGATCCTCTACCATGTGCCAGACACCATGAAGGATGGTGGGGGAAAGAGTTTGGAGAAAAACAGCAAGCAGGGGGTGGGTCAATACTGTCCTTAGAGCTGAAAAGAGGAGCTCCTGTGATGGGTCCCTCACTGTTCTAGCTGCAGTCCTCCCCATGGCACAAGGACACTGTGGGGCAAGGGTACCTGTCCACCCAGAGCCCACCTCTCCTTCTAGACCATGCTTGAGGCACTAGGATCCCACAATTACCTACTCAAATGGCTCAAGTCCACTTCCTGAGCCCACATGGACCTCTGCCCTGTTCATTCTTCTGGGGTTGACCATCATCCATTGTGGCTACCCCTAAGACCTGGGGCTGACCAAGGAGCAGCTGATGAAGCAACAGGATGTGACAACGAAGCTCGGATGTGTGTGTTGTAGGTTACACACAAGTGACCAAAGCTCTTGTAGTGAGAAGATCCAGGGGTAGAAAGAGAGGGACACAGCCAGGGAGCCCAAGAACCCAAACCTGGCCAGTTAGATTTCATGAAGGTATTTGTAAAGTCAAGAGGATGAAACTTATTTTATTTAACAGTTTTTAACTTCATTTTTAACTTTTAAGTGTGGGCCATCTGGTATTAATTAGTCCACCTGCCTTGAACCCTATATGTATGAAGAGCTTGTCTGTAAGTATGCAGTTAAGAAATCATACCAAATTATTATGTATCATCAACTTCTATGCATGGTTTAGTGAGGGCTTCTACATTTTTTTTTCAGGGATATAGTAATGTAATTCTAGTCAGACTTCTAAGTTCAAAACTAGTCTTTATCTTTTAATACTTGTGCCATCTTGGAGAAGGGAACATTTACTTAACAAACCCAGTGGTTGATCTATGTTCTCCATTCCCTCTGCGGAACATACCAATGGCACCCAATGTTTGCAGTTATTTACTGCTGCATAACAAACCACCCAAACTTAGTGGCTTAAAGTGACTATCTTCTATTTTGCTCACTAATCTGTAATTAGGAAGTGCTCAGCAGAACGACTCATGTCCAGTCCCTGTGGTATAAGGTAGGGTGGCTTAATGGGGCCTGGAAGATCTGCTTTCAAGATGGTTCATTCACATGGCTGGTGTCAGCTGGGACCTCAGTCAGGACTATGGGTTATGGGCTATGAGCCCTGGTTCTCCTCCGTGTGGCATCTCTACAGTTTGCTTGAATTTCTTTGCAGTATGTGGCTGGGCTCCAAGAAGCAGTGACATTTTATGACTTAAGCTTGAAACTCACATAGCATCATTTTCACCACCTCCGTTGAGGTGGTCATCAAGGTCCCTTCAGCTTCAAGGGCAGGGGACATAGATTCTAGATGAGTGTGTGATACGGTACATGTAGTTTCAACCACCTTAGAACGTAGAATCCTCTGTAATAGACTTGCTCCTACCAAGTGAGTTATCTGAGTTAGTTCTCAAATCTCTTACTACAGTCGTCATCACATAATTTTAATTAAATATGATAACTAAGAATAAAATTTGAATGTGGAAAAAACGGTGCTTGTAGCACCCTGTGAAAACCAGGCCAGTGAGATGTTGGAAGAATAAGTATAAAAAGTTATAAAAAAATAAAAAATCTAGAAGTTTTCTGCATTGGATTGCTTCACACATATCTCCAGGTTTATTTTGCATTAAAGAAACTGAAACTAGAAAACATTGAGCATATGTTATATGTGTGGTTTCTGCCAGAAAAATGGTGCTGAATTACAATGAACAATTTCCATCTAAAGGAAATTCCTTATCAAACTGGTATATATGCATATGATTTTTTTTTAAAAAAAGTAAAATGTTTAAGGCATGCATGAATCGATTTTAACAACTCCTTATTTCAATTTGCACTTTCAATTAACTAATTACTAGTACTTATTGCATTCAATAGGAAGGCTTCCATTGTACTTGCCTCAGTGTGCTCAACTATAAAATGAATATCATAATTATAATACTTATTTCATAGTACTTTTGAAATAATTAAAACATGAAATCTACTTAAAACATAAGTTGTAAACGTTTGATTATTATCGTTATTATAATCACTTTGGGTCACAAGGAGGAGGGACATGCTTGAGACACCTCAGGTGATGGGGATCTAGCAAGGAACACTTGATAAAGTGAGGAGGGTCAAGAAGCCACCTCAAGTCTCCCACAATAGGTGTCACAGAAGTCAAAACACCATTCCATGTCCTCAGGAGCTCTCATTCCCTTTGCCTTCTCTGTCACAGCATCTGCTGGTACCTTCTCTAGTGATCTTGCCATTCTCAACACTCAGCTTCTTGCTTCTTTCCTAGCTGCTTCTCTCTCGACTCTTGGGTTCTCTCTATGGCCTCCCTGCCTTTATTTCTTCCTTCTACGTCTTGTATCACTCATCAGCTCCTCCAGAGAGGGGCTCTCACTGGGTCGGCTGGCATCCATCCCAAAAGGAGCACACTTATCCGGCACTTGGCCACCTTGTAAGCCACTGGCTACTACACATGTCATGTGGCTTTTAGGTGAGGAGCCAATCTCTGGTTTAATCTGTTGCGGCCGAGATATCTGTATCTAGCAGCACAGAGCAAGACAACACATGCACTAACACTCTGGCTGCAGGTATAGCACAGGTGCAGTCTTTAGAACCCCAGTTCATGGCTGATGTTTGCCCGATGCATAGTTACAGCCCTGCCGGAAAATTACAACTGGCATTCATCCTGTTTGAGCAGTGCTGGGGCTCTATCAATTGTCTTGATGTTCACCTTTGCATAGTGATTATTCGATGAGAACTTTTCAGAAGTAGAACATGAGTGAATAAGACCCTGATTTTTAGTCTTTTCTTCTTCACTAAACTCTCTCTCTCCCCATCTCTCTTTCTGTTTCTCTCTCTGTCTTTCTGTTTCTATCTCTCTCTGTCACACACACAGACACACAGTAAAATTCTCTTTATAATTACTCCTAAAATACTTAAAAATAAAAGTCATTTTTTATGATTGCAAAATATCCTCAAATTATGTACCTGAGCAGATCCTGCAAATGCATCCCATGGTCCCTACCCTGCCAGGGTTACTACTTCAGATGCATCATAGAAGTATCTAGAAAAAAATGAGCATTGAAGTCACTTATCCAAACTGACACCTGAATGCAGACAGATTTGCCATTCTAGTTGCTTAATATTTCAGCTTCCTTCAGTCTTTGGTGAATATGTACATTCTATCTTTAAAACTCGTTTAGAGAAAATTCCAAAAATGATACAAAGAGAATCCATCTGGAATCAATTGTTTAAGATGTTCAGCAAAACTCTCCTTGTCTTTGGAACACTGCAAGCTCCTAAATAGTGTTAAGATTAAAATAACTTTCCCATCTCACCCTTGGCCCATAAAAATGGAGCAAAGAGATGTTCCAACATTATGGAGTAAGAATTCCCACACGAGAGTTCTTTATATTGTCAACTGACACTATGCCTAACTGATTTCTTCTAGCCTTACACCTCCTTGCGTTTGCCTCCAGCTTGCAAGAACCTAGCAGTTTATTTCTTCTCTAAATAGAGTAAAGGAACATTGAGCTCACCCAAAGGAGGAGAAGTTAGCGTAAGGAGGTACAGATAAAATGATCAATAATCAAGTGGGCTATCTGGCATCACACCAACCTCAGCTGACAGTATCCAGAGCATTGCTCAGCGGTGTGCATTTTATAACTTGAGGCAGAAGAAAAAGCGTCTTTCCATACTGGCTAGGGACAGAAAATCCATTGTTAAATAGGAAGCCAAACACATTCATTCTTCCTAGTTTAAATGCATAAGCCCCTTCAGATTGGGTTTCCTGGAGTGTAGTTTTATCAGAAATATTCTTGGTTCTTACTACGTGCAAACTTTAGGGTATCGATAAGGGACCAGACGCTATATGAAGTGATTTCCCAAAACACCAGGAAAAATTGGTTTCCTCCCATCAAGTGGCTTTCGCTACCCATAATCCCAAGCTTCACATTTCCCACTGTCTCTTTTTATTCATCCTAATTAGCAATAAGTGAATCCAGTCGCGTTCTGTGGTCAGCCAACTCACAATTGGATTTTATATGCACTTTAGAATAAGTAACCTGCTGTTATCCAGCTCCAGGCACTGCCTCTTCTATGGTCAAGGGAAGTGTCTGTTTTTGATTTATTTCTACCAGAAATCAAAAGGTTGATTCTGTGTGCATATCTGACACACCGCCACCGTGCTGGTTTTATATATTTCTCGTTTTTGAGAAGTTTAAAGATTTAATAGGCAATGACTGGTCTGCGCTGCCGTGCTGAATGTATGGGGTGGGCGTCAGGGTTTATTTCATAAAGGAACACTGTCTAAGGCCATGGCGGTGGTGTGAAGGCCAGTGGGGTGTCGGGTAACAGAGAAGGACAAGCACGTTCTCGACTCAGTGGGCTTTCTGAGCAAGGATTGGAGCACAGTCCTCCCTGATGTGAGCCTCCCTGAATGGTAACCCACTCGGGAATGTTCTCTGCATCCCCTCCTCTGTCCAGCCCTCCTGCACCCCAGTCCTAAGTGAGGGGGCACGCTGAAGCTGGGCAACACACGCTTTGATGAAGAGGAAGAAATGCTGTCTGCGTGTGGAATCCACGCAGGACAAAACCCCTCTCCGCGTCAGTGGTTTGCCATCCAAGTCTCACAGGTTGTTTTCAAATGATACACTGCAGACCCCGGTGTCTTTTGGAAACTTGGATTTTTCCCATCCTAGATTCGGACTGGATCCCGCTGGGTCCCCTGGGATTTCTCAGCTGCTTCTTAGAGTGAAAGGGGAGTGTTTAAAAGCCAAAAACATCCCCACGGAGTGAGTAGACGCAAGCGATGAACACAAAGCTTCGCCAGCCTCTCCAAGGGCCAAGCCCCCAGGCTCCTGCTGCCCTACAAGGCCCAATTTCAAATCCGCAGTGTTCCTTTTTATTTATTCTAATAAGCTACTAGTGACTACTGCCTAGAGTCACGCCCTCGGAAGGCGCCTGGGCGGGGTCATATCCCTGTGGATTGGCCAGAAGTTGACCTGAAGGAACACACCTCTGTTACTCAGCCAGCAGGGGTCAGCAGCCCAAGCTGACCACATCCCGAGTCCATCCGGTCCACCCTTCTGGTGGCCAGTGTGGTCCTCGCAGCCTTGAGGAAGGTGCATCTTACTCTGTCCTAGGTTCTGCATTAAAGTCATGACATAGACCACCCTCGGACTGGGACTGGCAAAAGACCGTGCCGTCTTCACTGACCACTCACCCTCCCCACTGACCGTAATGGCCATTACCATCCCCAAATACCTGCCTCATCTTATCAGAGGCCCTGGGAAAAGGCTCCTGGTACCGACTTTGTGACATGCTTTTCATGCTAGTCCCTCTAGGGGGAGCTCTCCTACAGCCCTGCTCTGAGAGCCCCTCTCACAGCCCTGGCGTTACCATCATCAGTTCCATAGTCTAAACCTGTCGTTTCCAAATCGTCTGTACTTAAAAATACCCTCGGTGGAGTAAGGAAGACGCTAGATATAGAACGAGGCTTTTATTTATTATAAAAACATTTATTGAGCACCTATTATGGGCAAGATGTGATGGGAGCGTGAATTACAATAATGACGAAGACACAGTGTCTGACCCCGAAGGACGTGGCCAATATGTAGCCAATGTCCAAGAGAGACAACGATAAGGCTTTGGTACAGGAAGCCCTGGGCGCTGTGCGGTCCCAGGGGAGGGATCCTGACCTTGCGCTGCCGCGGTCAGAAATGCCGTCACAATGAGCCCACACGTCCACGTGCTGCTTCAGGTGCTGCTTATGCACTGAGTAAATGATGCATCGGATGTATTATATTTTCAGCTATATGAAAGTAAGGTAAAAGTGATACTGGATGTATGGAGTCCTCACGTGACTCCTTTAGTGAAAGCATACCTCTAATCAGGAGGAAGAATAGCACAGCTGCTAATTGCAGGGAAGGTGGTTCCGAGGTCCCAGCTCAGCTCCCCCTGACTGGCTGGGCTGTGACTCTGAAAAAGCTACTCTAACTTCCCTGCGTCTTGGCTTCCTCGGCTGTGAAACGGCGCGATGCTATTTACCTCATAGAGATGAAAGGAACATTAATGGAATCAATACACAGAAAGCACTTTGTCCGGGCTTGGCACATGATAGGTCTTCTAAAACGTTAGCTACGATTATAATCATGGAGAGGAGCACGAAATATTTGTGGTTAAAAATGGGATCTGGATACTGGAAAAGTCTGGGAATGAAGCTTGTTCCACAGAAGTCTGGATGGGAAGAACTGAGCCAGCTCCATCCATGGTCATAAATCCTGTAAACTGTCACTTCCGGTCCCAAGTCAGCAACACATACTGGGCGCACTCTCTTCAAACCTGTCATGCCCATTTCCTGCGCGTGCCCTTCATACATCGGGGATGACCTGTGAGGGTACCATTGCCTGAGACTTCCCTGCTCCAGGTGTGTGGGATGTGTACGATTATTCCAGGACATCTAGTCTCGTCGGACGTTGCCCTCCTGTGCCCTTTCTTCCAAGAACCCACCCCTTACAGCCTCTCCTCCTGTTTCCTCAGTGTGAACCTTCCCCCTCCCGGCTTCCATAGAAACCGTCGTTTTAGATACTTCCCAGCTTCACAGTGAAAGCTGAGGTCGTGGGCATCCTTGGCAGGGAGAGTGGGTGTGGGGGTGAGGCGAGGAGGCATTTAACGAAGTCCTGATGGAGTTGGGGGGTTGCAAACGTGCAATTAAGAGTGGGGGAAAAAATATATGCTTTTTGCTCTCCAATTTTCATTTGAGCCCAGTTTTAGGATCCGAGTAGGTTTAAATTTTTTCTTTCTTATCCATGACCTCCATTTTCCTCTGATGTCTCATTACTCGGTTACAAGAAAGAAATTTAAATAACCAGGACCGGCAGTGAAACCTCCTAAGTCCAAAAGTCATTTGCAATTACTCAGGCTTTGGATTCAGGAAGATTAAATGGTGATGTCTCCAGGGGATGTCGGCGAGTCAAGAGCAATGCTTCAGTTCTGTCTTTATCTTTCTATGGATTAATTTCTCTCTCTCTCCGTCTCTCCATCTCTATATCTCTCTACATGTCTATCCTTTCCCTCTCTCTCTCCCCTCGCTCCAGACTGAAGAAATGATGACAAGAGTGTTTTAAGGATATCTGGACTTTGGGGGTCAAGGCAGTTGTTGGAAATGTGAATATTTGGTATAGGGGACAGAAGCACATGAAAACCCACCCAGAAAATAAATTAGTGAGCAACAGCTCGTGCCAGACATCGTCCTAGATACCTTGCATAGATCATCTCATTTTTATTTCACGACAGTGCTATGTGACAGGTCAAAGTCTCTTGATTTCACAGACGTGGAAATATAAGCCTCAGAGAAATTAAAAACTTTTCCCAGTGTCACACAACTAATAAGTGGTAAATTCGTCTCAGTTTAACCCCCTGACACATAGAAAAATGGATTCAGGAGAAAATGATTTTAAATCAATTAAAAAATAAGTTAAATAAAAAACAAGGCTTAAATGTATGTTTTTGGGACCCAGATGGTTCCCACAGGTGCACATAGCACTTTGGTACCCTACTGCGCCCAAGAATTCGACATTCCTCAGCCCATGTCTCTGCTTCAGCGGGCCCTTCTCTAGCTAAAAAACATCCTTTCACCCACTACTCCTCCCTAGACAAACTTCCTCATCTCTCCAAACAAAGCACCGTGGCCATCAGTTGCTTATGGGTCATCTAGGTGCCCCACCCACACTGACCCTGTGATTGTTCTCAGGATGTTTTTGGCAATGACTCTTCGCTGGGAGAGAAAACCTCCAGAAGCACCTGTGATACTTGCTCCTTATGACACCTCCATTCCCCCAAATCTTCACAAGTGCATGAATGGGGAGTGTCCATTTTTGTTGCGATTTCAGTGAGATTGGGTTTTTTAAAATATTAAATATTTTAGTTTTTTGTTGTTGTTCAAACAAAAATATGCTTCCACAAATATTTCAAGGCTAGTGAGCTAAAAAACAAGAGCGCACTGGTAGAAGCGTTGGTCAAGTTTGTCAATAACCACTGTCCCATGCTGGAACTGAGTCACCAGCATTAAGCCTTTGCCCTGAGGGTAGAGACAAGGTCATCCGGCAATTGAAGAAGAGATTGGTGGTCCAGTAAAAAGAACATGGGATGTATATCTGACACTAACTGGCTTAACTAGCTGTGTGGCCTTGGTTAAGTCACCTTTACTCCCTGTAAGATGAGACTCAAGAAGTACATCCTGCTGGCCCCAGAAGGTGCTATGTCAATCAAAAGAGATAGTGGCTATGGGAAAGTTTTTAAAAATTTATTTTATATAAAGATATATCTATGATATTATATACTCTATAAATACCATTTCCATTAAGCCAAGAGCTGAGTCACTCTGGCTCATGAGCAAATGATGAAGGAGAAAAGGTCATGAAAGATCCGGACGTGATACTGAGCTGAGTCATTTTCCTTGGGTCCTCATGACATTGTAGCAAGTCAACAGAGGGTGACATGGTGGAGGGCACATCAGGTGAGCAGTAGGAGAAGGAGGGAGGTTGATCTTCTGTTTGAGAAGTGGTTCAGGTGCTAGGAGGTGAGTGAAAAGGGACGAACAGATCAGCTGCCGAGAACACCACATGGGTGAGCTGTTATTCACCCATTCGTTCAGTCAGTCAATCACCCTATTCATAGGTATTGAGCATCTACTATGTGCAAGGTACGGGACTAGATGCCTTGGGAGATTAAGGCTGAATGACATAGCTCTTGCTCTTTCTTAGTCACGTAAGTAACAAAGCCTAGTGAACTGCAAGTTGGAATGAATGGTATAATCGAGGTATGGGATAATGGTATAATCGAGGTATGGGAATCCCTCCCCAGTCATGCCTTGTTCTCAGTGTACATTTTAGGCAAGCCCATTACATCTTCCCAAGAAAGTATATAGGACTAGCCCTTCCTATGTATGGGAGATTTAGGTATTCTTACTTAGGGGCTGGGCATGTGATGAGGAGGTAAACCAGATGACAATGCAAGAGTCGAGGTTTGGTGGTTTTGAAAGAAGGTCTTCAAAAAACTTATTATGCCAAAGGATATGACATGGTCACCACATATGGCACAGGACGGTGCTCAGGTTGGCCTAGTGGAAAGGAACCAAGGGACAGTTGTAGTTTTGCTTCTATGGCACGAAACTATTTAATCCCTCAGTGTTGCTACAGCCCCATTTGTAAAATGTAGATTATGATATCCACCCTTTTGGAGTGTTGTGACAATTAATAAGGTAATAAATACAGATCACCAATCACAGTG
>NW_011888875.1:397742-401713 GCF_000151845.1 Pteropus vampyrus
CATTTTAGGCAAGCCCATTACATCTTCCCAAGAAAGTATATAGGACTAGCCCTTCCTATGTATGGGAGATTTAGGTATTCTTACTTAGGGGCTGGGCATGTGATGAGGAGGTAAACCAGATGACAATGCAAGAGTCGAGGTTTGGTGGTTTTGAAAGAAGGTCTTCAAAAAACTTATTATGCCAAAGGATATGACATGGTCACCACATATGGCACAGGACGGTGCTCAGGTTGGCCTAGTGGAAAGGAACCAAGGGACAGTTGTAGTTTTGCTTCTATGGCACGAAACTATTTAATCCCTCAGTGTTGCTACAGCCCCATTTGTAAAATGTAGATTATGATATCCACCCTTTTGGAGTGTTGTGACAATTAATAAGGTAATAAATACAGATCACCAATCACAGTGAAAGGCAGATAGATAGGTGCTCAGAAGAATCTGCCTCAGTTACTGTCTTCTGGAGTAGATATTGCCTTAGTCAATATGACTGGAAGAAAGTAGGTCTTAATAATACTTTTCTTCTGACTACAGAACTTCTTTGAAAATACCATATAAATATCAAACTCCCCCTCCTCCGCTTGTTTGGATATTCTTAATATATAGAAAGAACTCCTTCTTATGAAATCACATGTTTTTTTTTTTATCTGGCAAGATGCATGAAATGTTGGGTTAATGAACAGGGGGCCTGTGCTTTGTTGTCTTTGCGTTTGTCCAAACAGGAGCCATATTCTTTGGAAATGTCATTTTCAAGGGCATCGTGTGACTCTTCTCTGAGTCTGTAGAAGGCTGTACTGGATGGAAATCATTTCACCTGCAAGTTTTAGAGCTGGGACGAATGAATCTTCATATCTTTTCGGACTTATCTATTCTTATTTAAAAGCGATGAATAGTGGTGGTTTGGAAAGATGTACTTGTTCATTGGTGCAATAAAAAATAGATGGCATTGTAGCACCAAGTTCTTAATGTCCTTTCCTAAGGGGAAAAATAATTGCCACAAGGAGTTCGAATTTAACTCCTTGCTCTTATTCCTGCATAAAGGTTTACTGTTGTTTTTACCGTTTTTTTTTTTCAAAACTTTTCCCCTTACAGTTTGCTTGATTTGAGTGCAGAATTTTTTACATTTATGTATACACAGTAGTATATTCTTATATTTGGCCTATTGATAACAAAATAATTTTTCATTTTTGAATTCTTTTTTCTAAAAAACTCAAAAGAGCTTCAGGGACTTCTATTCAACACGCATAATTTAGACTTTGGGTATCACTGTCCCCAATTCACAGATGAATAAATGGCACTGAGAGGCGAGCTTTATCGTAGAATGTCTAACATGAAAAGAATCTCAGGAGAAAACTCTAAGTAAATGGGAAGTAAACATTTCCTTGAGGGAGAAAATGGATAAATGCGCGTTAGGGAAGAGAGGCTTGTAGTACTACTTTCTGGATTACAGTTTCATTAGAGAAAGAACAGCATGAACACTTGGAGGACAGAGTTAAGTTATGTTCATGCTACTAAAATTGTTTTCAATGGTGCGGTAGAAAAGGAGTCTGGATATAATGATTCTGAATTGGGCTTTTTTTGCTCACAAATTATGTGATCTTAGCAATGTCATTTAATGTTTTTGGAGCTCAGTTTCCTTATCGATAGGAAGAAAGGGTTAGATTTAGAGATGGAAAACACTTAGCATGTCTTTCTACCACTCCCCAATCTTATGCTCATGACAGACATCAATATCTATCTGGGCATTATTTCCCGTTGAGCTCAAGCTTGGCCTTGGCACATTTTCAACATCATGCTCTAGTTCGCCACAATCAACTGATGAGGGTTAATGAATGAAGTAAAATCTGTTGGCTGCCCCTGGACTGGAAAATTTTAAAGGTACCATCTAAAATCCTAAGCTTCTCTTTCTTACACAGCTCCCTTATATTTAATGACAATGATTTAAAGCAACCGAACATTTGGAAAACACCCAGAATACCCTTTGTTAGATGGACGCCCCAGGGCACATGGTCCCAGACTAATGAAGTACTTAAAACATCACATGCGTAGCCCACAGCAGTCTGAGTGCTAACTGATGGGCTGTTGGGGTCTGACCTCAGGAAACAGAGATATCATCTGGTTTCTCCTAAACACAAGCTGTACTACGTGATTTAAAACTATGCCACAAGCAAAAGAAAGAGAACATTTAGCAATAAAAGATCCAGATATTGGCAGCAATAAGCTGTTAGATCTCCATGGAATTTTTGTGTTTGTTGTTGCTGAGATGACTCTGCAAAGGCACAGAGTT
The DNA here is from genome assembly GCF_000151845.1 of Pteropus vampyrus. Classification (NCBI taxonomy): domain Eukaryota; kingdom Metazoa; phylum Chordata; class Mammalia; order Chiroptera; family Pteropodidae; genus Pteropus; species Pteropus vampyrus. The sequence continues at coordinate 400,024 of NW_011888875.1, forward strand.
CTGAGCCCTATTTCCCTTAGCCTCCTGGACCTAACTGGAGAGTAAGGACATATCTTAGCAGGCTGGGTCCGTAGTATGGAATTACATATTTGCATACGTTACCTAATATAAGTGACCTACCAGAACATATTGTTTAATGATTGCACTGATTAGATACCTAAGAATTGATGCCGATGTATTTTATCCCAGCTCGTTTTATTTTATTCTGGATTCTAAATTTCTTTGGGCTGGAGAAATCAAGACATTTATACAAGACACAAGGCATTTTGAAATGCACTATTGATTTATACTTGCAAATGGTCAATAGCCTTGGAGAGAAGGAGGGCTTTTGTGTGTTACATGTGGTATGATTTGAAGCCCAGTCTCCTTCCAAAACGAGTCTATAAATTGATACTGATGAGGACGCTCTGTTTTTCCTCTGTCTGCAAGGAGCTGCAGCTCTTCCCACAATTTCCTCGCTGACTTAAGAAGACGATCCAATGATGCTCCTCTGGTGCCAGAAAGATGGAGCTACTTGAGGTGGTTTAAGGAGGTCAGCTGAAGAGGGAAGCTGTAACTGTGTCAATTGTTTTGTAACGCCCCACGCACACATTCATTTTCCCCTCCCCCCTTCTCATCTCTGTGTAGCGAACATATATTGAGCACTTTATTAGCTTCCCAGGGCGGCCATAGCAAAACCCTATAGACCGGGCAGCTTAAACACCAGAAATTTATTTTCTCCCTGTTTTGGAGGCTGGAAGTTCAAGATCAAGGTGCCAGCAGGGTTGGTTTCCTCTGACGGTCATTAGGGAAGGGTCCGTTCTATATTCTAGGTCTTTCTCCCTGGCTCCAATATCTCAGTTTCTTCTGAAGTCACTTTGGTCCAATTAAAAGATCTGTCAGATCAGACAGTGTTTTCTGCCGTGTGCACAGGCACGTGATAAGTCTAGATAGAGGACATTTATGTAACGATATGTAATAGTTATTTCGTTAGTTCAAAGTTGAAGCCTCTATCAGCTGCAGGATCTGTTCACACGTAATTCCAAAATCTTTTTCTCTCTTCATTACCACAGCCAGAAGGAAACTCCTAAGACCATTTGAAAGACAAAATTAGCTTAAATATAACAAAAGGTTTCCCTTTGTTCCAAACCCGCAAGGCCTGGACAGGGATCCATAATGTCACAGCCTGGTTTTCTTTGTTCCGATCTTGTCTCCCTCTTAATTCCCACCAAGGCACAGCATTGGACACCACAATTATATGTTATTCAGATTTTTCACCCTCCAAGTTCTCACTCACCGGAAGTGCAATTCCTTCGAAGAGGAAGGGTTAGGGCACGTGGCGGCCTGCTCTTAGACCTTGCTGCACGCAGTAAGAAAAAAAGTGGAGTGTCGAACTCCAGTCTCTGCTTTCCAGACCTTCTGCGTGAAGAAATCCAAAATGACTGCTGATCAAACAACCCAGTATAAAGAACCAGATGAGTGGAGAAGCCTTGGCATCACACGGGTGTTCTGTGGCTGGGAGACTTGGCGTAACTTTGAAATTACTCAGACTTTGATGGATATAAGCCAGGCTCTTAACTTCATTTTAATGTGGTTTTTGAGCCTGAGACGCATCCTTACATATTGTAAACAGCTGTGGTTGCTTGCAAAAGCGAATCTCTGTGATAATGACTTTGTTTTGTTTTGGACATAAATATCGTATTTGTGTTCC
>NW_011888875.1:401763-404480 GCF_000151845.1 Pteropus vampyrus
TCGAACTCCAGTCTCTGCTTTCCAGACCTTCTGCGTGAAGAAATCCAAAATGACTGCTGATCAAACAACCCAGTATAAAGAACCAGATGAGTGGAGAAGCCTTGGCATCACACGGGGTGTTCTGTGACTGGGAGACTTGGCGTAACTTTGAAATTACTCAGACTTTGATGGATATAAGCCAGGCTCTTAACTTCATTTTAATGTGGTTTTTGAGCCTGAGACGCATCCTTACATATTGTAAACAGCTGTGGTTGCTTGCAAAAGCGAATCTCTGTGATAATGACTTTGTTTTGTTTTGGACATAAATATCGTATTTGTGTTCCTCAATAAACCTCTAAACTTTTCCTCTCTATGAAACCAGCAGTTTTATCTGGCCTTTGGTTTCTAATTTATGTCTCTAATGTGGCTTCGATTCAAGATCGATGGCTTTTCAAATGGTACTTCCGTTGAAGTCATCATTTGTCCTATGCTCCGAAATCGATTTGTAGGTCAAAAACCCGAGTCTATTTGTCTTAGGAACACAGAGAATTATAGGGTAACTATCACCAAAATACCTCTTTATGGCTATGGATGCCCAGAGTTACATGAGAATATTTCTCAGGGTGGTGGGTAGACAAATGTGGCTTGTCTATACATCAATGTCACTTTTAAAAATCTAACTGAGAAGCAGGACTGAGTCATAATTTCCCTCCTAATGTAGAACTTATCGGTCTTAGGTTATGTCTCTCTTGTGTTTCAAAAATCCAAACAGAGAAATTCCAGGAATTTGTATACAGATTCCTCTAAGAATCTAATTTGAAAGTGAAACTCTGGTCATATGTTTTTCATCAGACGCTCTGACCATTTCCTGGGACACGGATATGCTCAGCTACATCATCTTCTGGCCTGTCTCCGGGTCATCTCCAGGTGTCTGAGTAGATAGAAGCGGTATTGAATTTAGGTAAAAGTTCGTATTTTCACTCTTCTTACTGATCAGTTCTGTGTTCACATAAAATATGAACATCTGTCATTCAAGTTAGCTCCAACAGTGTTAGGAAATTCTGTCATTTCTTGTTCTATAAAATGCCCGTTTTGTTCACAAAGCACCTTAATATCTTACAATTATTCTTGTCTAAAATTTGCTCCTCTGGCATTCAACTTGAGCAAATACAGCTAGTATGGAAAAGGCACATATTTTCACAACACATATGTATATAAAATCATCATGTTGTATACTTTAAGTATCTTATAATTTTATTTATTAATTATACCTTAATCAAGCTGAAAACAACACAAAAAAATAATTTAAATAATTTAAATTCAATTTCATCATTTAAAGACTCTGTTTAGATAATGATCAGTCTTACTAAAAAAATTGCTTAGTCATTCAAATGCCTTAGGCACCTACCTCTCTCCCTGGATCCTCCTAGAGGTGAATATAAATGTGCCCATCTGGCCATAGGAAAAACAAAGGGTCGTTTGTTGTCATGTCCTCTGGCTTCACCCAGGACTACATCCGTAGTCCATGCCTTGGCTGCCTCTCAATGGGCAAAGTATGTGGCTGGCATGACTCAAAATTTTGTTTTCCTTTCCATTTTTATTTGGTGTATAAGATATTCTTTTATTACAGGTAGAATATATAAAAGGTATAAAAATAACTTGTAGGATATGTATAGGTCAATATTTATATATGAAAATGGATAATTAATATTATCAAAATCATATTTTGTACGTACCCTCTCCCCACAAATAGTAAAGATATATGTACTGAAATTTGAAGAGACTCCTTAGAGTATCTAATATGCTGGGATATACTACAGAAGTATATTTCTTTATCCAACAAATAAATATTTTGTCAGGGGATAGCATGATCCCAAATCATCTTATTAATCCCATAACATTCCACCACCAATCCCCTACCCCCTGACAAGTTTTCCCAAAGACACTGTAGACAACACTAAGCAGAGGGCAGAAAGCACGTCACGAGTGAGGGTGGCCCATGTGTCCCTCAGGCGCGGGGGAGGGTGCAGTGTACAGATGTGTGGACATCTTCAAGGAGCTCAGTCTTCTCTCATCTGACCCTGGATTGGAAGTGAGCCCTTGACCTCCTCTCTCATCCCTAGGGAGGTGTGGGGAGAGAATGGTCATGCTAAGAGCAGCAAGCAGGAACTAGAGGCTGGGTCTCCTTGACGTTCCTGTTTCTGGGAGTAGGAGGAGTCAGAGGACTCGCATTTCACACTGAGGTCCAACTACTATCGGAAGCACTGGAATTCAAATTCCCAGGTGTTAGAGACTCCAAAACTCTAAAGCAATCTCGAGAAAGAACAAAGCTGGGGGCATCACACTTACTAATTTCAAACTATATTACAAAGCTATAGTAATCAAAACAGTATGGTATTGGTATAAAAACAGACATACAGACCAACGGGACAGAATCAGGAGCCCAGAAATAAACCCTTGCATATACAGTCAACTAATATTTGACGGAGGAGCTAAGAATATTGAATGGGGAAAGGATATTCTCTTGAATAAATGATTCTGAGAAAACTGGATATTTACATGCAAAAGAATAAAATTGGACCTCGATCTTCCACCATTCACAAAAAAAATTAACTCAAAATGGATTAAAGAATGACATCTACATCCTGAAACAACTCCTAGAAGAAAACATAAGGGAAAAGCTCCTTGACATTGGTCTTGGCAATGACACCAAAAGTACAAGCAACAAAAGCAAAATT
>NW_011888875.1:405038-405420 GCF_000151845.1 Pteropus vampyrus
AATTAAAATTTGTTTTTAAATTATTTTGAAAAAAAAAAAAACATTTCTAAAATATACCACGACTTTTCCCAATTGAAAAAAAAAAACCCTACAAAGAAAAATAATCTTATTTTGATTTCTTAGGATCATAATTATGAATATATACAGTATGCGTCGCACAATGTCGCAGAGGCAAATTCGACAGGAAGCAAGAGGACATTCTCCAGAGTCAGGCAGTCTTGGGTTCAAATCCTGACTCTCTCACACATAGTATCTTCTTACTCTGTAAGAAGATACTTTGTGTAAAATGTGTCTTACGGCATCTGGCACATACTAGACACTCAATAAATGTTGGCATCTCTCCTACTTCCTTCCGTTCTCCTTGGCTTGTCTTCCCTGTAAT
>NW_011888875.1:406680-428038 GCF_000151845.1 Pteropus vampyrus
TGTGTCTTACGGCATCTGGCACATACTAGACACTCAATAAATGTTGGCATCTCTCCTACTTCCTTCCGTTCTCCTTGGCTTGTCTTCCCTGTAATTTTCCCAAAACTTAGAGGTATACAGAACTGTTCCTTAAGATTCTTATGACAATTGTGATGAGTGACTAATACCTAATATTCTAATATTCCCCAAGTGGGAGAGTCTTTGTAGAGTGAAGAGTAAAGCCCTTTCCTGCCCTCCCCGCCCCCGAATGAAAATACAAACAAAACCATGGTCCAGGCTCTTGTGAAAGGGGCGTATGTTCCACCAGATTGACTCGTGTTCAATCTAAAGGTTGGCTGAGCTCCCATTGCAATCTAGAGATGGAAGAGTTGAGTTCTTATTGCTCTGTCGTAAGGAAAAAGACATGATGCAAGGGTAGGGCGTACTTTTTTTTTTTAAAGCCACTCTTTATCTGCATGTATAAAAAGAAAAGAATAATAACAGCTAATTCATATTAGGTCCTCATTACTGCCCAGGCTCTGTTTTGAGCACTTTACAAATATTGGTTCACTTAACTCTTAACACTCACAACAGCCCTATAAAGAATTTTTCATCGAAGAGAAGCCTGAGATAACAAGAGATTAAGTCCAAGGTCACGGACTAGCAGGTGGCAGGGCTGAGATTTGAATCCAGCATGTCTGGGTGCAGAGTCTATGCTTTTAATTTCTGTGCTACATGTCATAACTTGATAGATATGAATCATCATCTCATATATATATATATGTCTCATCAAGTAAAACTGGAAAAATCCTTTAAATTTAACTAGCAATAATGACTTTTCTAATGTATAAAATCCATGTCTTAATGTAGAAGTTGCTCACAGAAAAAAACACAAGGAAATTTGCAGACGATAGAATATATTCAAGCTTACAAAGTGCCATGCTCAAGGAAGAAAAATATTCTTTCCGATTAAAAAGCTATAATTTCGGGAATTCTCTGAGAAAATTACACCCCTTCCCACACCTCCCTTAGAGGTATACTCAACAGTAGGACCCTTTGGAAAGCCAAACCAAGCAAATTAGCTCTGGAGAACAGTGGACAACACATGTCGAAAGCAGGCCACCTTCATATCCATATCAATTGTGACTCTCCACACTTGCTCTCTACAAAAAGATTTCCTGAGCGAAGGAGACAGAATGATAACTAAAGGTCAGACTAAGAGGTGACTTTCAGCTAAGAGTTTTGCCTCAACTATAGAAAACCTTGAAAGACAAAGTCGGGTGAACTCATCCAGCCTGGCCTGTAGGTGGGTGCCAGGGAGCTTGGGGATTCTGCTTCCCAATATCTGTATGTTTCCACAGCATCCTTCCCCATCAGTTTTTCTGCAAAAGATATCTAATTCTGTTCAAAAGCCTTGGATTTCCTATTTGCTTTATACATCTGGGCTCAGACTCATATAAAGAACTCTGGAAAGTTCAGTGCTTGTGTTCAGCACGTTAAAAATTCTAACACTTTAACAAGGGGAATGCTTCCATCGAGTGAGCGTTTTGCCTAATCTTGGTGTAGAGGTACACTATAGAGCCTGCCATTTCCATACACATCCTAGAAAATCATGCAGTTTCTCCTATTTCACCGTGGGCCTCGAGCTCTTTTTACTGCCCTTGGTTTCTGGCTCTGCTGGTTGAGTGAAGACCCTCACGCCCCACCCAGGGCAAAGACCAGAGCAGCAGAAGAGAGTCAGCATGTCATTGGTCAACAGCGACAGCATGCTCTAAATATTTGACTCTGGGGATTAGAGTAATTGAAAACATGCTTGCATTCTCTAAACACCACTATACACTTGATTGTCTCTTACGTCTATATAATTTTCTCCAAATACCACTGTCAGTGTATGAATGTTTTCCTGAATAAGGCTTTATTCTATCCTGTTCATATGCAAGGGGAATGTCTGTAACTAACAGATTAACCGATATCCTCCCATTTTATGCTTTTCCAATGTCCTTAATTTCTATTCGCTGGATATTTCAGGAAAACTTGTGCCTGAGTGTGAGCACAGGGGCATGTGTGTGTGCTGCACGTGCATGTGTGCACATATTTGATGAGTCTCTTAGCAAAATGGTTTCAACTTAGTTACAGAATAGAGTGGAATGTTGGTGGAACGCTTTATTACTTTCAAAATTATATATCACTACAGAGTCATTTTGCATTTCATAGAGAATCTTAGACTTGGAAGAAATAGGAAAGATCTTCTAGTTCAAATCTTACACGATTTTTCGTGTTACAAAACGAAAAGCAATTTTTAAAACCCCAAATCATAAGTTCATGATATCTTCTTTTGAAAGGAACCTGTGCTTTTGGCCAGTCTCTTTTCCATTCTCCTCGTTTTATTAGACCTTTAAAGTCTTATTGCATATATTATATTTTCCTCTGCTTTGGCTGTTACTATATCTGACTAGTGTTTCAATAGATAGACGGTAGGTACATATACACAGATATATAGGTACTTATGTGTGTGTGGTGTGTATATGTGTATTCTTAGTGCCTAGAATCCTGTGTTGAATACATATTTTCCATTCTCGTGGTGAAGACATAGGAAGCACAGATGCTATGAAATTCAAGAGGCTACCTGAAGACAGGATGGAAGGTGGGCAATCAAAAGTGAGGGGGCGCATTTACAGATAGGTGAAACAGATCATGCAACATCTCTGAGCCAGGAAGGAGGAGCATGGTGTTTACAGAAACAAAAAAAAGTTCGTTGTGGCCGCAGCAACGTGTGAAGGGAAGAGGAAGAGGCGAGAATGGAAGCTGGCGAGGTACGCAGAGGGCAGGGGCAGGACGAAAGCCGTGTGGTGTTTATTTAGGCTGTTGACGATCTCTAAGATTGATATGTTAGCCATAAAATGGACCTTTGTTTATAAAATAACAGTAATTGATAAACCAGTAATTTCATAATTGTTATGTGAAACAAAGTGTATATTATTTTAGAGAAACTTTGTTGAGTTCAAATGAACTCAGTTTGTATTTCTGGTTTGTTTCCAACATTTATAAATTAAACATAATAAACTTGGAGTTTCTGGATCTGAAGGGAAAAACCAGCCCCTCCAGCATTTCACTTCTCTGCCACCACCGAGATGAATGGGAAGGACCAGCCTTCTATCTCCCGCATGTAGCTCAGCTGCTGAGGGACGGTTCTGGGCCACGAGATACCTACCCATGATGTCAACTGTGCAAAGAGGGAAGCTTTGGTTCATGCTGATTTACTCGTGTCACGGAACGCATCTTCTCTCATACACACGAGCTTTCCCAAGCTTAGAAACCCAGTGCTGGAAAGGGCATCTTACTGGTTCTAAAAGCCAGTTGAGATGCTCTGTCATGCCAGGCAGGGCAGCATCTGAAAGTCTGACTTAGCTTTTTCCAAAAGGACTTCAACCACCTTCCAAAGTTTTTCACAAGTCCCAGCTTAGACACAGCAGTAGCAACGGACACTGAATACCACTGACAAGCTTACTTTCTGTTTCACAGCCAGAGACTAGAAGCATCAGGCATCCTTTCAATATTGGAAGCCCATACTCTGCCTTAAAAGAAAAAATCAATGCTTTTGATTTTCATAGCATCCCCACTGTGTAGTCTCGTCTGTTCAGCTCATCATCCTGGATAGTTGATTTCTATCAAACATACCTGGAGCTATTTTCCTCTTTTTTTTTCTTTGAGAACAGTTGCTAACTTCTACTGAGACCACCGTAGGATTTTTAAAATTTTATTTACTCAGGGTTGGCATTTTGGCTGGATCAAGCAATGCAAAGTTAGGTTGGGAGATTTAGGTTGTTAATTTTTAATAGTTGATATAAAAACATTTCTTAATTGTCAAAGTGTTTTACAAATAGTTATTGTTATTTTTGTTGCTCTAGTTATGGCTATTTATCACTCTTTCCCCAGACTAAGGAAGATATAATTACTGAGACGTGAAATGATTGTAACTCTTACAAGCTAACCTTGACTGACTAATATTGAAGGAAAAGAAACGCTCTTTATGTGTTTCAAGAGGTGGGAGGCCTGCCCCTGATAATGATGGATAGTATCAAGATCCCATAGCTTAAGAATAGAATTGTTTTCAGAATCTGAAGGAGGAGAAGATAATTAAAAGTTAAGGAGCTTGTTCTGGTTACAGGAAAAAATCTGTAATGAACTTATTCGCAGAGGGTTTTTTTATAGTTTTCATGTATCTGCCTCAGAGTGAGATAGAGAGAACGTATCCCATTATGAAATACTAGTTGTCACTCCCATGAATATCACTGATTACCTCTGCTGGTTTGAACTGGCAACAGCAGGTAAACGAGGAAAGAGTTGAAGATGATCAATGAAGCTGATACCGGTAGATGAAATCTTGGCTTTAAAGGATGTTAAATAATCTCCCTAGTATAGGAGGTCTTTTATTTCACTTGAGAGTTTTTGTGATATTGATTACAGAAAAGTTTCTGATGATTTCAAGAGGAACCAAGGGCCAAGAGAGTCAGACTTCATCACACACTTAAGGTTTACAATGCAATCATTTTATACAATCAGATACGAAGTTTGGATGGAAAAGTTCAAGATAAAAGACTCTAGTTCTGGGCATTGCAGCGCTGTGCAGCTCTGTGCCCAGTGCCTGCCGTCTGTGCCCAGAGGCATAGTCGCGTTGCACACCACTCAGAGAGAGGATTTGTTTTAGCCTTGACTTTGAACTGAGAGCTGACCCTGTCTTTCTAAAGTCATCCGCCCACTGTCGGTGCTAGGTGGCTCAGAATTCCAGTTGGTGCTGCTTGAGTCCAGGGGTGTCTGTTCTGCAGCCCTCACCCCCACCTCCCACAAGAGCCTATTCTGAGTCCACATAAGCCAAGAATCGTCCACTCAGAATTTTGGCATTGGTTGGTGCTGCGGACTGAATATTTCTGTTCCCTGGAAATTTATATGTTGAAGCCCTAACTCCCAAAGTGGTGATATTAGCAGGTGGGGCGTTTTGAGAGATAATTAGGTTTAAAGAAGGTCGTGAGTCTGAAGCCCCCATGATGGAGTGAATATCCTTATAAGTGGAAGAACTAGAGTTCTCTCTCTCTCTCTCTCTCTCTCTCTCTCTCTGCCATGTGAGGACACAGCAAGAAGGCGCCATCGGCAAAGCAGGAAGCAGGTTCTCACCAGACGCCAAATTGCCTGGTGCCTCCATCTTGGCCCTCCCAGCCGCCAGAACTGTGAGGAAACAAGTTTACTATTTCAGTTACCCAGTCTACGGTATTTGTTTATAGCAGCCTGAGGAAGAATTTAAGCAAGTGTCTGTATACTTATTTTTTTTTTTCTTTTTAAAGTGTGTGGGGGGCTGAATAGAATACATTTTAGACTCTGTAGGCCATTTGTTTACAAGAAGAATTTGATTGCAAACATTGGATAGGCAGAACTCTTAGTGCTAACGGTAAAGAAGAAATGAAAGGGAAGAAGCCTGGGTCTCTAACAGCCCGGAGCCCCACAGTTCCCACTGTGTACTGCTCTATTTCATGTAAGAAACAGATCCACTTCTGACTTATTGAAGCTGTTGATATTACAAGTTTGAGGTCGCTTGCTGCCTTACCCATTTCTCACTAATAACAGGCATCCAAACTGTTACAATATTTTGAGTAAAACTGAGCCCTTATGCTATCCTCCTTTATTTTTTCCTTCACTGGAGATGGAGAAGAAAGGTAGAGATAGCATGGTGTTTCCAAGAGAAGGCAGAGAATAGGACTAGAAATGACACTAGTATAATAAGGGTGAGATTGGCCCCGTATGTAAATCGCATCGAGCTGGAGGTTACATAGTTCCAACCCAGGTCTGCCGCAAGCTTATATTGATTGCTTGTCCCCAGTGGGTACCGTATCAGTCAGGGTTCTTGGCTGTAAGAAATTAAAGAACAAAATAAAAACAATTCAAAGAAAGACAAAACCTTTGGCTGATTTAGGCAGATAAGTATTTTATTGAGAAGACAGGGATAGCTCTCAGAACAACCAGGAAGGCCATAAAAAAGGCTTGCTCAAGAACATGGGGGTGCGGGCCGCAATCAGGACCATGGCAAACGATGGAACAAAACCCGTCAGGAGAAGACACCATTGCTGCCCCCGGAACTGAAGAAGAATGCCACCACTGCGGCCGCGAGTCTAGGGTTTCCGAAAGCATTGCTGCCACCGCTATCACCAGAACAGAATCTCCCTGCTTCGTTGCGCCTCAAGCTCCCAAATCAGAATTTGGGACAAGTACATCTGATTGGTAGAGCCTTGGTCACGTGCTCATGCCTTAGCTGAAACAGAGACTGAGAGTGTAAAAACCTAGGGTTTTCAGCATCTATAACGAGAGTCAAGCTTTGACTCCCACCGAGACTCATGCACTGAGAAATGATCCATTTGTAAGAGGGTTTAAGATGCCCAACGGCCAGAGACAGAGAGAGACGGAGACAGAGAGACTGTCTACAGGACTCCATTTGTTCTTCTGAAAATTGAGCAGGTTAAGTTAAATGATCTTTGACATTATTTTAACTTTTCAGGTGTGCAGATTCTAGAGAAGTAACAGCTAGATGCTTATGCAGATTATGAATATGTTTCTTTTGTCCTTTAAAAAATATGGGAGGAAGCGGCACGTAAAACCTTTGCTTTCTGGAGTGCTTGGACCTGGTGAAGAGTCTTGATGGCAAGTAAGTTTGCTTTGTTTGTTTGTTTGTTTGTTTGTTTGTTTGTATTTTTGGAATGCTAACTTCTACTGATTGTCGTTCCTGAAACTCCTATATATGAAGTAATTCAGACCATGACCCTTATATTCACCAGGAAAAAGAATTGGGGCCAACTGTCAGGGACTTCCACACAGAGACAGAGTGGAGAGGGGCAGCAGCCATGTGATCTATGTACCAAATCTGGCTCAAATTCAGAATAAGGTCCAGAGCCTCCCCTTTGCATATAAGATGCCCTTTCTCCCCCAAAAGGGAGCTACAAATGGGGACTGATCTCTTAAGAGATCTTCAGGTTATGGTTGAAAATAGCCAAGATGTGGTGGTTAATTTTATGCGTTAACTTGACTAGGCCGTGATGTGTCCAGACATTTGATTAAACTTTATTCCGGGTGTGTCTGTGAAGGTGTTTTTAGATGAGGTTAACATTTGAATCGGTAGACTGAATAAAGCGGATTGCCCTCACTAATGTGAGTAGCCTTCATCCAATCAATTGAAGACCAGAATAGGATAAAAAAAGTTGAGTTAAAAGGAAACTTTGCCTGCCTGACACCTAAGACATTGGTATCCTGCCCTTGAACTAGAACTTACAACATTGACTCTCTTGGTTCTCAGAGCTTTGGACTCATACTGGCCCTAGGCACACTACACACTATCATTCCAGGGAAGGGGAGGTGAAGGAATAAAGGCCAAGTTTAACGTGAGATGTGCCTTTTCATATGAGGAGGCATTCAGGAGAGACAGCGACCAGCCTTGACCTACCTGAGCTCTAGCTGCCAGCACAAAAGCAAAAGTTCCGTGTTGCTAGAGGACGTTGCTAGGGAACAAAGATGCCAGTGTTAGTAGAGGGCTGAGCTCCTCGGAGGGCTGTCAGTCCCGAGGCCACCGCGTGGTTTAACACTGTTACCAACCAGAGTCCCCTTGGCTGTGGTAGGCACCAATGTCTCAGAGGCCTTTGGAAAGTTGTTAGGTTAGCTAAGAGCGGCCTCACCCAAATGAAACTCTCAAATAGTCCTCAAAACCCCCAGTATTTATCGTCCAAATGTCCTCTTCCCCTAGTTGCTTCTCCACATGTTCTCATTAATAAGCCCCCAGCAGACCCCTCAGCAACAAGGCTGCTCATTGCTTATCAAGGATAATAGATGTCGAATGATGACGTCCCAACACAAATGACTTTGTACTTATGTCAAAACAACTTCCTCTTGTCTTTGTCATAAACAAATGGATTTAAACAATTACACTTAAGTTATAAACAAATGGATTTGAAATTGTATCAAACCTATTCACAATAAAGTTATTTTTATCTCTAATCATTCATGTGATCTGGAACTCATGGATGCAAATGTCAGCACAAGTGTTTGAGACATGTAGGATTCGTTTTCTCGTTGTATAGTCACCTCTCTTCACTGGCTCTGAATGAATTTTGGTTGTACTTAAGCCATATCAGTCCTCCTGACAACTATAAAGGGATGTCACAGGAGTGCACTACGTTCTCTGAAGGCTATTTTTGTGATGAGGTGCCAAAGAGAGTTTGCCCAAAAACAGTATCATCAGAATCAGTGTAGAAATTCCCAAGGTGGTAACTTTGAGGTGATGACAATCACCTGACTATATAAATTCTTGAATGGCCAGAAACATCCATCGTATAATTTTATAGTGGGGATCATTTTCAAAGGCTTTCATGGAAGGAGTGTCCATAAATTTTCACCGTAAGATTTGTAATTCTTTCTTCTGGAAAGCTCCTTTTTATGTCAACCTTAAACCTCTTCTCCTGTGATTCAGTTATTTACATTCTGCTGGACCCTAAGTCATCATAACCACAGCTCCTGTTTGATCCTCAAAAGGGTTCTCAGCCTGTGAGGGAGCCACTGTTATAGTCTCTGTTTGTGGATTAATAATGTCAGGTTCGGTGAGATGAAGTGCTTTACCCCATATCGCACAAGATGGGGAAGAGCTGGACTTCACGCCCACTCAGAATCTGAGACCCTTTCCCGCTGCTCTTCAGATCCACACCAGCGAAGATGGCTTCTCAGAAACAGGAGCTCATTTTTTCCTAGAGGTGGAAACGGACACAGATATTCCCAATGCATAAAGAGGACACGTCTTGGGATAGGCTGCTTTATCTTGAACTCCCTCGAGTGGCCCAGCGCGGAGCTATACCTAGGATATCTGCCACAAATCCATAGCGAGCTGTTGTCTCCTAACCAGGTTTTCCCAAAGAAGATTAACTCCATTTCCTTAAAGAAACTGGACCTGGCTCCTTTACATTGGTTGCTAGGCGACTCCCTTTACCAGTCAGCCAGAATTACAGATGCAAGGAAGAACATAGAAGGAGGCCCCAAATAGTCCTCTCTCTAAAACCCTTAAAGGACCCATTTTCAGCATGTCCCTGAGCCCCTGGGAGACACCATCACAATAATTTATGCCACCACCATCTAAGAGAAAAGAGAAGATCCTCCTTTATAAATCTTGGGACCACAGACATGTACTACATACTGTTCCTGAGTTTTCTGCCTTGAATATTTAGAATCCACTTTGTAAAATACTCACATACATTCATAATTTCATAAGAAAACCTCAAGGGGTCAAACTATTCAAAAGTGAATAACTGATTCCACCCAGCATATGAATCTTCAAATGTTAACTTCTACCCCTCACACACAATCCCTTGTTTCTTGAAGAAATCTACACATCCCCTCCTCCGCCCTCCCCCCACCCCCAAATTCCAGGTCAAAATAATTGCTTTTTCCAAAGATTACTCACCAACTTCTGGCTTAACAACTTATTTAAATGTCTCTCCTTTCTGGGCGGCCGTATCTTGGGAAAGCTTTTCTCAACAGCCTCCTGACCTCCTAATAATTTTAGCTGAAGTTCCTCTGGACAGCTGGTGTTTTTCTTCCACTTAGGTTCTCTTGGGGAAGTTTAAAATATTGGCTCCACTTTTTCACCGTCCTGTAGTATTACATTTAAGATTGGCCACAGCAGAATTTTAGAGAGAATGGCCTTCCTTGACCAATGCCTGGGCTTGGCCACGTGACTTTCATTGGCTAAAATAGTTTCTATTGCTGTCATAAAAAAAATTGCCACAAAATGATTGACTTAAAGCAACTTCCATTTATTATCTCACAGTTTCTGTGAGTCAGGAGTCCAGCAGACTCAGCTGGGTCCTCTACTTGGGATCTCACAAGGCCTAAATTAAGTTATGAAAGGGCTGGACTCCAACATGGAAGTTCTAGGGATGAGTCTGCTTCCAAGCTCATTCAAATTGTTGGTCGAATTCAGTTCCTTGTGAATGTAAGAGTGAGACCTTTGTTTCCTGGCTGGCTGTCAGCTGGAGGCCTGTCATGAGTTCCAGGAAGGAGGGCGTGGGCATCTTTGGGGTCCATTCTGACGACCGCATTGGTCAGCAGGAGAGGCAAGCAGAGACTTGAAGTGTACCTGAAAGAATGGTTTCATCTTCGGTTCTTCTATCATCATCATGAGAATAACTCACTCAAGTAGCTAAAGGCCTTTCTTCTGTCTGGAGCCAAGAATGAATACACTCGGGAGAGCTCTGAGCCAAACACCTAGTGAGGATCCAAGCTCAGCCCAATTTGCAACTTGAAGCAAAGCCACCCAGCTGATCCCAAGCTAGCTCAGTCCATCTGTAGTCGATTGACCTGCAGACCCATTATTCCAAGAATAAATATTTATTGTCATCTACCGCTGAGTTTGAGGGAGGTTTTTTGTTACACAAAATTAATGTGGCAATTGCTGACTGATATAGCAATTGACCTTAAACAATAAAACAAAGCACATGTTTTTTTCTTTTCCTTTCTAAACCCAATCTAAATTTTATTTCAAAATCTGTGCCAGCCCTATTTCATCCTAGAATCTGAGCTTTATCATTATAAAAACACTTTGGCCAAGGATAGAAAACTTGCTCAGGAATTCTGGCTTTAATTTTAACTCATGTGATCTTAGACAAGTCATTTGGTCTCCATGTGTTTTGAATTCTTCATATATAAATCAAGAAAATAAATCCAAACTCATAGGATTGTAGCAGAAATTAAATAAAATAGTAAATTCTTTCATTTAACTGTTCTTTGGCATATTCATGAAGTTAATACTTACTGAGTTCCTATTATGAGCCAGATGTTATGTTAAGGATTGAGGAATCAAAGATTAATTAAGACAAATTTCTTAGTTTTAAGAAATCTACCTCCCATGAGAAAAGTATTTTGTAAACGCTAAAGCAGTCTACAAATCCAAGGCATTATTGTTGTATTTCTTCTTATTTTTTTTTTACCCCTTCCCTGCAGGCATGAACTGCCTTTCCATACTTCCTGTCCTCTTTTCCTCTAACCTGTCAATCAACAACCCTTAAATTCCACCTTCACATTCTTTACTTAAAATAAAAGGTAATCACACTCATTGGAAAAACAACATTTCACTTCAGAGACCCAAATTCACTTAGCCCTATAGGTACTTTTCAGTTGAAAAGTATTAACTTTTCTTAAATCTATTGAAAGTGGTCTTATTTATTTGTTTCTCTCATAAAATGCACCTCAGGTTACATATGCCTCAGTACCAAATTCAAAACCAACACAAATTGATTACATGCAATCCTAAATAAAAGAGTATAATGGATATTGTCTGACTTTATTTGTTGCTATAATCCTCCAAAGCCCCATCTAACTATTCATCTTTTCTTCGGCATGGGATCATTTCTATAAATGCTTATGGCCCTCCATAATTCTCTTTTCCAGACACAGTCATTATTCAAAGTATAACCCAATAGAATATTTTTGGAACATTGCGTTACTGTCATTCGCCATGCTATTTTAGCTGTTTGTTTGCTACCTTGCTTCTTTTATCTCCTTTTCCCCTTGGACTATGTCCCCAGACCAGAGCAAATGTTCCTTTTGTTGGACTGGCCCTAATAGTCAAAAATAATGCTAAGTGTGCATAGCTTGACCTGTTCTGGAACAATTCACCAACAGTCTAAATGACAGAATATTGGTATAGAAACTCATCTCAGGGACATAGAAACACCCCACCAAGAACCACCAGGAGGCTGCTGCACTGTGATAAATCTCTCTTTCCCTTCCAGTGCCAACTTGGCAATGCCTCCATGAAGGTACCTTAACTCTGTCTTGAGAAGGGCCTCTGGTCCAGGCCCAAAGTTTGCTCAAGAGCCACTGAGATTGTCTCCTCATTGTTCTCAAAGATTTTCTTACCTTGAAGATATTTTCACATAGAATGAATGGTTAAATGGTAAAGGCACTCGGTACCATTATACTTTCAAAAAAAACAGCCAATGGGGTGGAATATGCAGTCATACCCAGTTAAGAGACAGGTCGCTCACTGGTTAAGCGAGGTGTGTTTTTATCAATTCTGGTCATCACTGTACCAGTGTATTATAACCAACATTTGGGCATAAGAGCCAGAGAAGATATGACGTATCCTGGGATCCTTCCTACTAGTGCTGGCGTTGGGGAAGGAAGTGTAGTGAGGTGTGTCGAAGAGGCACACCAGTTGCGTTAGTCCTAAGCACCCTGAGTCAAAAAAAGAAGACACCCCTTGTGCAAGGAAATAAGAACGTGAAGGTCAGATTTGGAGGCATGTGTAAACAAACGAAAAACAGCAGATAAAAGAAAAGTACCAGAGGGCAAGACACAGGGAAAGCAGGGATGGAATGAAAGTTGAGTTTAAAATAAGGTTGTTCAGGGAAATCCTGTGCTCCTACTATTTCATCTGCCCTGAAGCTTTGTGTATAGCGTCGGTCAAAAGTGGAGGTCTTAGATTAGCAGGTTGCAAACATCTTCCATGTCCTAATTCTGTGACTTAAACAAGTGAGTTCAATAAAAATAGTCTGCTTCTGCTTCCTCCTCCCCCAGGTGCATGATAAACCTTCAGAGAATTGGCTTGTCTATCAATGCCTTACAGCATTATGATTCAAAGAGACCTCGGAGGCCATTTGGGTTACTCTCTTGCCTTTAGGCAATCTCTTTAAACCATCCAAGATTAGTCTTCATGTTAATATGAGAATATTATTACATAAGTCAAACCAGAGATATTAAAGCCCCAACAGACACATGGTCAGGGCGTTATCTATTCTTGAGAGTGTCTTACCAGCAAGTTTCTGGGTCTTGTCTATCCTTCTTGATCACGTTGACCCCGTGGTAGCCTTTCCAAGATGGACAACATCGCTTATTCTGTTGGGATTTCCGATGCTTGGTACATTGTAGGTGTTTTGGAAATGTTTGTGGCACGAGTGAAAGATTCAGATCCAGACCCTTGGCACTCTCACAGCTGACGAGATCTGTTACAAGACTAGACCATACTATGCATGAAAATCCTCATTGTGCAGTTTCCGCTACTGGAAAGTGGAATCCAGTATGACCCTTATTTGGAGGGAAGGTGGTTTGCATTTCAAATATATTGAATGGATGTGAGCTGTGGTGAGTAAGCAAGAGGGAAAGACAGGCATAAAATTTCCTTGGTCAAATCGAACACGTTCTGAAGAATAATTTTTAGCAAATTGTGTCTATGACAATGAATTAATAAACAAAACTATTACATGACCATCTCAGTGCTGCTCTAGTGCAGAAGGACAGCAGGCACAAGGAAAATGGCTTTGTGGACTGTGCTAGTCCTCAGATGCCAGTGACCTAGAGCCTCAAGCTGGGAGGGAGGAGGCTGTAAGGGAGCTGAATTAGAACTTTTTACATTTTAAAATTTTAGTTTTTTCCAGTTTTTTTTTGAGATTTAATTGACCTATAACATTGTATAATTTTAAGGTGTACGAAGTAATGGTTTAATATATGTGTGTATCGTAAAATGATCACCACGATAAATTTAGTTAACATTCATCACCTCACTTAGTTACACCTTTTTTCTTGTGATGAAAACTTTTCATCGTGCCTTACTAATTTATATTCTTCTCTTTCCTCCACATTCTCACCAGAACTTTTATCTCTTTTTTTGATAACAGCTATTCTGACAGGTGTGAGGTGATACCTCATTGTGGCTTTGATTTGCATTCCTCTGGTAATTAGTGATATTGAGAACCTTTTCATGTACCTGTTGGCCATTCCTATGTTTTCTTTGGAAAAAAATGTCTGTTCAGGTCCTTTGTTCATTTTTAACTGGACTGTATATTTTTATTTATTTATTTTTTTGCTATTGAGTTGTATGAGTTCCTTATATATTTTGGATATTAACTCCTTATCAGATATGTGGTTTGCAAAACTTTTCTCCCCTTCTGTACGTTGTCTTTCCATTTGGCACGTGGTGACTCTGATGATAGGGCTGACACTTCCCAGGGTCCATCCTGAGAGGCTAAGAAGATGGGGAGAGAATGTGCAGGCTTCCTGGGCTTCTCATTTCTGGGGTTTTACTGGACACAGGAGAGGAATTTGAGCTTCATTTACTCAATTAGAAGTACTTAACATGAGCTCATTAGATTCTTAAGGCTCCACAGACAGATTTCTTTAGGATTTCTCTAAATCTTCCAATATTTAGATAGCTTTTATAAGCATATAAATATAGAAATTTTTCTGCAATATGATTTCGAATCTGCCACTGTTCACAAAGGAATCTGTAACCCCAAAAGGTTAAAATTCCTGGTATAATTATCTGTTGTAATTTGAGGATTAAACCAATAAACACAAAAGAGAAGAAAAAAAGTCTGACAAGAACGTGTTCTTTACTTCACTTTAA
This sequence comes from Pteropus vampyrus, assembly GCF_000151845.1. Classification (NCBI taxonomy): domain Eukaryota; kingdom Metazoa; phylum Chordata; class Mammalia; order Chiroptera; family Pteropodidae; genus Pteropus; species Pteropus vampyrus. The sequence continues at coordinate 421,085 of NW_011888875.1, forward strand.
TTGTTATAGTTCAGTGAGCATAATAAGAAACTTGCCCTTCTTACCTACTTCACATCGCCTGGGGGCTAACTCTTGGCCACTCTTAACAAACAAGTTATTAAATCAATAGATCTGAAATTCTTCCAAACAGAGCAAAAGCCTTTCAAATATGCAATTCTGTAGAAAAACTGGCAAATGACCGTGTGCCCTGGGCAAGCAAAAGGAAGCTCAGCTTCTGTTTGGAATCAAGTTGTTGTTGTTTTTTCAAGCGTAGTTAGCCCTTTTAAAAAAAATAAAAACATATTATTAGTTTCTAGTATACAATATATTGATTAGATATTTATATAGTTCATTAAACGATCTCCCATTGCTTCCTCCCTCCCCTGGCCCTCCACCTAGCCACCATATTGATGCTGACTGCATTCCCTCTGCCATACTCCCCATCCCGGTGACAATCTATCAAGTACTAATTTGTACTTCTTTAACATTTCACCCCTTTTTCCCAGCTCCTAACCCCCTCTCTTCTGTCTGCATCAAATTGTCCTCTATATTTGTGAGTCTTTTTTTGATTAGTTTGTTCTTTTCATTCCTTAGATTCTACATATAAGTGAAATCATGTAGCATTTATCTTTCTCTGACTTATTTCACTCAGTGTAGTAACCTCTAGGTCCATCCATGTCGTTGCAAATGGTAGGATTTCATTTTTTTTTAATGGCCGAGTAATATTCCATTGTATATGTGACCCATAACTTCTTTATCCAATCATCTATTGATAGGTATTCAGGTCGCTTCCACATCTCGGCTATTGTAAATTGTGCTGCCATGAACATAGGGGTGTATAGATCTTTCCAAATTATTGTTTTGGTTTTTTTTGGATAAATATCCAGAAGTGCAATTGCTGGGTCAGGAGGTAGATCAATTTTTATTTTTGTTCCTGACATTAACCAACTGTGAGCTGGGGTGGGGGTCCTTAGGCAACTTACTTAGTTTCTCATTTGCAAAACAGAGTTAAGTAAGGCTCTACAAATCTCACAAGGTCATTTTAAGAAAAAAAAAATGTAATAATACATGGTGTTTTATATAATCTTTGACACATAAGAATAACTCTATAAATATATGCTGTTTGATATTTTTATTATTAGAAAAGTTAATGTATCAGAAGCAGATTTGGGGCTTTTAAAATTTTTGATGGCCGTTTCTTTTCATTTCTGTTGCTTTCTCAGGGCTAGTCTCATTCTCTGTAATATCAGAAGCAAATGCCCAAATTTCTAAGTTATGATACACATTCCCCTTATTACATCCTTCAGATCTGTTCAAATGAATTTAACCTTTAAATAATCTCACAATTATCAACAATATACAGGATATAGAAAGGTAAAATTTACAAATGTGTAGAAAGAGTAGGATGAGTTAAAAGAAAGAAAATTTCCAATGGGTGAATTAGAAGCAATTTTATTTCCCTTGGATCCAAGTTTAGGGACAATCTTGAACTCCTGAGGTTTGGGGGATCCTTTAGAATTTACAAGGGAGTGGCCAGTACACTGAGGTCTGAATGTTCAGAGAATGTGGTGCCTGACTCTGTCCCAAAATTCCCTTCAGTCACCAACTGGCTTCCTGTGTGGGCAATGCCCTTTCAATGTCCAGGTCACTCTTAAGCCCATTTTCCTAGTCATTTTCCTAATATTAGTCAAGAGATTGTACCTTGGTCCTGGGTGCATGTATTTGAAAAAGTTTTGAGATCTAATTCAGTTAAACTCTGAGGTGCAGGTCACAGTTTGCAATAATAATTAGCCATGTGGGACTAGCAGGCAGTCGGATAGTCATTCTTAATTCAGGCTGCATGTCGTGGACACATATTTACAGTTAATCATCCATGGGTCTGACCCAAAGTGAGTCTATGTAGTAAGTCTGAATGAGGCAGATTTCCTTTTGGAGAAAAAAATATACATATTGCTTTACTAGGATAACATAATCAAGATGAAATTTCCATACCTGTTGAAGAATAACTAATAAACATGCAGTCACATGCTTCGGTGGCAATATGTGGCTACTAGTAAAAAAATACCATGATCTTGAGAATACAATCACCTACATTCTGCAGAGGATAGAACTCAAAATTGGAACATGATGATGGAAGGGTGTATCTATTCAACAGAAACAGAGACATATCAAGGGAGGCAGAAGGGTGTCAGTCTCCCATAGGTCTTCCCAGTGCCATTTCTGTGCTATTCTCCTTATTTATGGGAATTATTTCTTCCTATTCTAACTCTTGAGATTCACAAGTGAGGTACATAATCTTGTCTCACTTCCCAAAGGCACAGGTGTAAGGTGGTCATCTACCTCAGGGTGGGCCAGTCAGATTTCAGATCCCAGAGCACAGGTCCAGAGCTGTGCTGTCCAGTACAGTAGCACGGGGCACAGAGAGCAGTCCAGGCCACACAAGTGGACAGCGAGAGGTTTTTTTTCAGGATTTGTTGAAATAGATTTGGTTAATAGAAGTCCCTTTCCTTGTAGATGTCAAAAAATAGGAAGATGGGAAGCTGTTGAAGGTTGGGAACCTTGGAAGTAGGTCCTGAGACAGAGATGAGCTCTCCGGAAGGATTTTTGGGAGTACTCTTGGGACCAATTGTTGTGGATGAAAAAGGAAGGCAGCAGCACTGAGCAGTGGAAAACACTGGACTGAAGTGGACTCCGAATGAAGGACTTGGCTGAGTGCACGGGGGCTCTGAAAAAACAAATGGATCTTTAGAGTTATTCTGAAGTAGGCTAGGAGATCAAGCCTTTATACAACTGCAACAACCCGTCACTGGATGTGGGCTGCCCTGAAAAGTGGGCATGAACTTGGGCAATAGCTGACAGTTAAGGGCATCTGTTAGGGAGATTAGTATTTGAGTCTTGGAGATAGCATGTCACAGAATTCACTACAGAATCAAAGAGGAAGAGATAAAACCCAAAGAGAGTTCTGAGGGCATTTGAGTTCATAATTCTATGCATCCTTGCACTGATATTTGTTTACCAAAACCAATTAGGTTCTTTTTATATCTAACCTAGTTCAAATTAGGTTTCCATCATCTTCTGCTAAAAGAGTCATGTCTAAGACAATTAAATATATGTATACACTCACACATACTTGCTTGGAAATCTATACTCAAAATGGAAACATGTCAGAAAGTTTAGCCATGGCCAGGGGTAAAGGGAGAAAGTAATAACATTATTTTTATCGAGCACATTATAGGTAGCTTGCCCAGATGGAGGAAATGGAGGCTGTTTTGCAGATAAAGATCTAGTTTAGTTACTTGAGCCAGAGGAGGATTCTTTGAGGATATTTAATCTCATGACCATCTGCTGGAGTATCACTGAGCTCAAAGTAGAATGTCCAATACATTCTTGACCAGCTTGCCTAATAAGTTGATTTTCCCAAAGATAGAAGAAATAAATAGAATTGTTCCTATGGCTTCAGTTTGATGGATAAGAGGATTGAATTGCGGAGGATGAGGTTAGAGGTACCTTGAAGAATGTGCATATATTGCTTTGGATATATTTTGATAGCTTAGGAGGAAAAGACTTGGTAGGAGTGGAATTTAGATTTAAGGAAATGGATAGCTGCACGCTATGAAAATTGATTGGGAAAAGGGCTCCAGAGGGTTGGGCGACTCCTAAAACTCAAATTCTGAGTAAACAGCCCCAAAACAGATGGAAATAGGACACAAGGTTATAGTCCCAAGATAAGTATAACCTTTAAAAATGGTGCCAATGAAACTAAAACCCTTGCCATAGACTAAATGTTTATGTCTTCCAAAATTCATATTTTGAAATCTAATCCCCGATGTGATGGGGACCTTTGGGACGTAATTAAGTCGTGAAGCTAGAGTCCTTGTGAAGGGGGTCAATGTTCCTGGAAAGGAGGAACATTGAGAGAGCCCCCTTGCCCCTTCTGTCATGTGAGGACACAGTGAGAAGAACCAGGAAGTGAATTGTCACCAAACACGAGATCTGCCAGCACCTTGATCTTGGACTTCCCAGCTTCCAAAACTGTGAGAAATAAATTTCTGTTGTTTATAAGCTACACAGTCTATAATATTTTTATTTTAATGGCCTGAACAGACTAAGAAAACCCTAAAAACTAAAGGTGGTTTAATTCACTTTAGAAGGGAATGATCACCACCTCCTGAAATGAGACGCAACTGTTTAACCGAGCTGAACTTTTCTCAAGACTGAGACTGGTTTCCTGAGAACTAGGGCCATCGATCAACCAAACTTCCGGCAAGTGCAATTTCCAGGGAGGTTTCCGAAGAGGGAACTGTGGAGGGGTTCGTAATGAGCCACCCCAAGATGTGCCTCAGTGGCATGCAGATTACTATGAGCTAAAGGCAATTTTAGCTTCAGGCTCAAGAGCAACTTCTGTCTCTTCCTTTTAACTTCCTTGAGGAACTTGAACCGGGGCCCTTGCCAATAATAAGAGATTATCAGAGATAACTTCTCTTGACATATCTATAGAGCAGGGCAAACTTCTGTCCACTGAACATCTGCTTCTTCTTATCATCCTGCAACGACGCTTTGAAGCCCTCAAGGTGTGCTATCTCATCCCCAGCTCAGGATGTCTTATACACCGCGACCTGCCTTTCCATCCCTGAACCTCTCTTGCATAGGAGTCTCTGACTGTATCACGTATGTGGGGTTCCCACACATATGTAGGTGTTAAATTTGGTTATTTCCTCTTGCTAAAATAAATAAGAAGAGAATAATCACAGAAGGGATGGACTTATCGTTTGAACACACCTCATGTAATCGTGTTATATTCCTGGATGACCATCGAGTTGTGAAATCACAACTCTCAGACTATTTTTTTTTTTCTGTTTTATTTGTAGTTTGAACATGAAGAACCCTCACTGGTATTTAGAGATTAAAATTTAAGATGTATGAACACATGAAAATGAAACTTTGGCTGTTGTACTTTCTTGGCTCAGACCATTGCCTTCGAAGGACCAGAAGTAATAATAGCTATGATTTATCGGGTACTTACAAAGTTCCAGGCATTGTGCTAAGTTCTTGATGTGAATCATCTCATGTAATCATGACTTAAATTCTTTGCAAGTAGATATTCTTTAATATCCGTATTTTACATCTGATAAAAGTCAGGCTTGGAAAGGTTGGATGGCCAGTTCTGAGGGGACTAGAAGGAAAGTTAGGACAAAGCCAGCGTTTCAGACTGCTGTCCAGAAAGCTTGCAAATGAAAATGCTAAATCATTTTTCGTGATTTTTGAGGTATTATGAGGAAAAGGAATGGTTCTCTTTTGGATAGGAGCAGAGCGCAAGGGCGGCAGAAGAAAGGTGTCCAGCAAGGGTTGAAATATAATCAGCTAGTGAGTCAGCCATTGAGACTGTCACAGTCCCATGAGACTGTGACAGCCCAGAGGAACAGGTTCCTCTTTCTCCCTGATCTACCGTAGGAGGTCCATCTTGCAATTTCTCTGCCTGGAAGTGGAAGCATCGTCATTTACACGAAAATGCTTTGGGCTCTAGAGGTTCAGGATGAAAAACAGAATCACTCGAGGAAGGAATGAATGGGAGAAGATTAAAAGGAGAGAAAATGTTAATGCAATTTGCAGTACTGTAGATTTTGAGAACTAGCAGCCAATAAGATGACTTCCACTGTAGGCATGATTCTTGGAAAGGCTTGTTAAGTGAATGATTAGCTTCCGCTGCCCTGTTTGTCTGAGGTATTGTTTAAAAAGTTGAGAACAGGAATTACACCCACCTTGGCAGAGGGAGTCTTATATGAACTTAGCATGCATGTTTTATATATATATCTGTGTAGGTTTACATTTATTTATTTTAGGATAATAGGTATTCGATAAATATTTTTCAAAGAATGATTAAATGTATAATATGCAAATAAGTCAAAAAGAATTACACGTTGATATAGCTGCTTTCAAAATTAATATGTCCATGCAGTTTATTAATTGACACAGTAACAAGAACCTCATTCATTTTCCTGGTGTCAGATTCAATGTCCCTTCTTTAGAGAAGTTTCCCTTGACTTCAAAATCTAAATCATGTCCCTCTTTGTTATTCCTGTTTAAAGCACCCAAATTCTTTGTCTTCATTTTGCTTGTCACATGCAGTAATTTATGTCTATTAGTATACACTTCATTTAAAGCTGTCTCACCACAGCAGTGGCTCTATCTTGTGGTTCATTGTTGTACCTCCAACACCCAGCACCGCGTCCAGCACATAGTAGCTGCCCAATAAAATTTCTTTGACATAAAAATATGAATGAAAGAGGAGGTGACATCTTTGTTTATTAGATCAGACAACAGAGGTTATTGCTGCCATTCTGGATGTCACAACTTTAAATGGATAAAGAGGAGTATATTGAGAACAGAGGAACAGTGCATTATCGAAGTTAACTTGAGCTAGAGAGGAAATTCAATTCTAAGTTATATGAAGAAATGGAGTCATTTAGCCCATTGAGAAAACACTTAAGGTAAGGATGATAGTTGGATAGCCGCCTACAGGTATTGCAAGGATTGTCTCTGAGAAGCGAGTATTTACACACATACACACACACACACGCCCCCCCCCCCTCACGCACATTTTTAATGTGGCCCTATGGGGTAGTCTAGGACCAATGTTGACAATGATAATTTCTGGAAGGTAAACATTTGAGCTCAGTGTATAAAAAATAGGCTTTTTGTAGTTAAATGTGCCCCCAAATAGAATGGATACCTTTAGGAAGTCTTAAGACCTTCAGTTATAAAAACACTCTGAGTCTATTAGAGGAAAGATAATTAAGAAATGGCATGGGCGTTGGACCAGCAGGAAATGGACAGCACTGGTGAGGTCTGGCTCATTGGGGCCACCTTGAACTTGTGTGGGCTGGTCAGATGATCTTTGGCTTCTTCTAGCCCCAAAGTTCTGCAGAAATGATTGCAAAACCCATAACTTCTTAGAACCTTGATCATCTATGCTGC
>NW_011888875.1:429023-439850 GCF_000151845.1 Pteropus vampyrus
ACCAATAAATCAAGGGTTCCCATAAAACTGTACAATTTCTTGCTGTTGGCACTTGAAGAAGAAAGTTATTAAATCATTACTCATTTAATATGAATTTTTAAGATGCTCTAATACCTCTCACTATATACTTTGCCTAGTAGGGTCATAGCGTAGAACCTAGATATTGTATAGAAAATCCGGGCAATTTCCTAGTGACTTCCAGAGCTTAGTACTGCTCTGCTGTTGCTAATGGCAGACTAGATGAGCAGATAATTTTCGAGACTGCCTGTTTTCCTTTAACTGCAACAGCTAGAGCTGGATGCTGTGCCACGTGGGAAAATGGACTGGAGTCAGGGAATGCAGTTACAACACCCTTGCTAAGACGTCTCATGAACGAGGACTCTCTTATTGATCTCTGCATTCCCATAGTTGGGCACTGCACACAGCACATGGTAAGTGCTTATTGATCGATGAATTTAACACTTGGTCATTCGAAAGGGGAGGAGAGACATGAAGCCATATAGATGGCTTCGGGCAAGTGAAGAACCTTTGCTTTTCTTAGAGGTGGTGTGGCTGGAGTGAGGTTCCTGTAGTAGGGTACCTGTAGGCTCTGTGGCTGGGACAAAGATTTCTCACCATGGGGCAGGGCTTGGGCCCTGAGAGCACCTGAAGTTGTGACAATCCTTCAGCATTAGTTTTCAAAGTTTTGTTCACAGTCCACAGTTAGGAGGCCTTTGAAGGACAGAAAAAACCTGGCCCAAGGCTATATTTTATGAAAATCTGCTCTATCATAAACTCCAGGGGTACACGTGCTCCTCTACGGACAGAACGAAAGTCTCTCAGAAGCTGACTTTTAGTCTTTAGTCCTTTACAATTCCTACTTAGGTAATTGCTGCCCATGACAATGGTGACCTCCTGAATGACATATGTTGAATGGAGAATTCAAGAAAGCTGAAGCTTGTGTGTACAGATCATGAGAACGTTTACAACTATAACATCAACTACAATGGTTTGAACACCAGGTGATATAGTTTTATTTATTTAACCAGCCACAAGGGTTTCACCAACCCATTGGAAGGCTGCAAGGAGAACACTCGAACTTAACATATCAGTTCCATTTAGGGACTGGTACCCAAAACTCTCCCGTTACAACATTCTTTGCCTTAAATAATGTCCTTGTTCTCTAGTCCCTTTTATCAAAGAATCCAGATGCAAAATAATATATTAAGTCATTAACACCTTAGAGTGAAAGAGTTTGTTAAATCTATGGACGGTAGAAAAGGTAGGGAGACAAGAAGTTTAAAGTCGTGGCTGGAGAATATGAAAAGACTCGAATCGAAAATAAATTTGTTGGCTGGGGTGGCGGGATTGGAACTCATCTATAAGCATACATTTCACAGTTCCCCTGTTCTCAAAGCAGAATTTCTCCACTTTATCAATAGGGTGGGAAAATTCTTTGTTGTGTGGGGCCGCATTGTGTTTTGTAGGATGTTTAGCTGTGTCCCAGCCTCCCTCCCAGCTGGATGCCAGTTGTAACCTTCAACCAAATTACGACAACAAAAATGTCTCCAGATTTTGCCAAGTGTCCCCAGGGGGCAGAATCACCCCCAGTTGAAACCCACTGCTCTAGTGTAAGTTATAATCTGGACGTTAAGGGTAGAAGTCGGTATAACTGATTTCTCCCATAGATGGAGCTCTTGTTCAACTAAGTGCTTCATTACAAGGGCAATGGTGACTCACCAGAAGGAATAACACAGTTCGCTGGCCACTTAATCAACTGCAAATTGTCCCTTGGTTTTGTCCTTCCTTTAAATCAGCTGGAAATGAACTGCACTAGAGAGTTCACACTGCCTTGACCCTCGATGGGCTGGTCAGAAAGGCTGATTTTGAAGATAGAAGATGCTAGTCATCCAGACTTCACTGGAAGGGCTCCCAGGCCAGGCTGGGTGAAAGCCATGGTTAGCAGATCATTGCCGAAAGCAGCAGGCCCCTCATATGCTTTTGATATTGCAAAACTGTTCCTTGTTACCCTGAGTATTTTGTCTCTAAATTGTTTTCATTGTTTTATGTGGTCTGTGGTACACACCTCATTTCTTTCAGCTTGCAGCCGTAATATTTCCAGTAGTTAGCTTGTGTAACAGACGTTCCTTGTATTTTTAGGCCGAGGAGTCAACATTAAGTTAGGGAGTAGAGGTAAGGGGTTGGGATACATAGCCCTGAGGTTAGAAGCGACTAACCACTTCTGATGAAATGTGTTGTTACTCAAAAAGAGAAGGAATATTCCCTGAGCACCCAACTAATGCTAAGAAAGTCTCCAAACTCCCTTTGACATGTTGCTGAGACTACATGGGAATGGTTATGCATTATACAAATTTCAGTTCTCATATACCAGGTCAGGGCAAATTCATACTACCAAGAAGCAAAAGTAATGCTTCTTCCAGACAGATGCAACCCTAACGCTTTCTCTTCCACCTGATAGGTAAGTAGGTTGACAGCTATAGGATAGAGTGGACAAAGTTTACACTTTCTTACTTTGTCATTAACGGCAGAGTGTCCGATGTCAGGACTGAGATTTATTGTAACTGGGAGCTGTTGCCCAGGCTCATTGATTACTGGTAAACTGATAAACTCTCTTTAATAAATTCCGTAGACTTCAGTTGCTCAGATAAACACCCTAGAGGCTAGAGATTCAGGCCCATAAACAACTTTATTTAGCTCCGTTGATTCAGCAAGTCTACTATGCAGATGTAAATTTTGTTCCATCATGGGCAGTGATGTCACTTCTAGACACCAACCCTAGGTGGAGCCCCACCTGGAAGCACTTGGGCCCATATGCAGGACACCACCTAGGCCAAGTCTGCTTGTCAGCACTCTAGCGTCTCCTGTGCAGAGCTTGTCTGGGGCCTTTTCCCTTTGTCTGCAGTAACAGCCGTGCCAAGGGATGGGATGCTCCACTTGTAAGTGAGTGTGAGGGTTCAAGAAAGCAAGTCACAGGTGGCCTCCTCCTGTTAATGCCATCCTCCGTCACCAGTAGCGACAGAAGTGGGAGCTCTGCAAACTTAGGAGGCTGATTTAGGTTGAAGGTGCTTCTTCGATTTGTATTTTTCCAAAGCTCCTTGGATGCTTCTTGTATGTACTACTCGTTTAGAACCATTGCTTTGATACAGAGATTTTCAAACCTGGCTGCATCTCGCGATCACATGAGAAAGCTTAAGAAATATTGCTGCCTGGGCCCCACCCTTCAAGGTTCTGATTTCATTAGTCTGGGGTGGGGTTTTCTCTGTGGAAAAATAATAACATTTACATCACTGTTTCTCAATCCTGGCTGTACATTAAAATCAGCTGGGGACCTTTAAGTATCTTGATGCCTGAATCCCATCCTAGACCAATTAAAAATGAATTTCTAGGCTAGCGTCCCAGCATCTGTAGTGTTTTTAAAGTTCCTCAATGTATTCTAGTGCGTAGGTAATTTGGACCCACTGATGCAAATCCCAGTATTTTCATGTGGAGAGTTTATACCTGCAATCAAAAAGGCAAAAAAGGTCAGTAATAAAAGACTCAGATTGGGATTGTTCTTTGTGCATAAGGCATCAAGCGCCAGACATTTCTTCTGGAATCCGTGAGAAGGGTGTGTGTGTGTGTGTGTATATATGCTTGTGTATGCATGTGTTCGCACATATATATTTGTGCAACATATGTATATGTGTGCACACATGTGTAGGTATGTATGTGTTTGTGTATATGTATTTGTGCGTACATGTGCGTTTATATAGGTGTATACATGTTTATATATGTATGTGTGTATATGTGTGTATGTGTGTGTGTATATGTGTGTGTGTTTGAACATTGGTAGGACAGGTTTTGCAGAGTTGCATAAACAGAATTAGGATGCTCATAATTAAGAAAAAATAAATTCTGTACCACAACATCTATTAACACCTCTACATGCCAAGGGCTGTCAGGGGCTGAAGGTAAGACTAAATATTTTCTCCTGATTGAGAAGCTTGAAATCTCAGCAGGAAATATTGCTTTGACAGGCCTAGCAGAGTCAGAGGGAAGCAAGAAAGAGAAAGGATCGAATTCTGGTTCATGTCTCAAAATGTGTCACTTGTGTGACCTTGGAGGAAGTCCGATACCTTTCTAAGTCCTTGTTACTCACCCGTTGAAGGTCTCATTCAGATAGGAGAGTCTGCTCTGTGACATCTTCCTCTTCTCTATAATTTTTTCTCTCCTAGAGAAGCTTCCTACTCTCTCTACCGCATATAATCAGCACTCATCTATGTCTCGAAGATCTGGCCTAATTCCTGAGCCCACCTCCCTCCTCTCCCAAATGACTCATCCTGTTTTCTACGCCCTGTTTCCTAAGGACTCTGTTCTCTGGAGTCCCCTCTCTGGAGTGACAGCTGATAGGCCACGAAATTCTCTGCAGGTAAGACGCTAATGAATAACAACGGTGTATTTTGTTTCCCTCGCAAGGATGAATGTTTGGGAGCAAAATGTCCAGAAAATGTGTTTTCTGGTAGAGATTGGTGAAATGTGTTGAAAAACGACTTCTCTGGGACGCTCCTTACCTGCCCCCCAGGAGTGAGGTGCTCTTTCTGCCTGGGATGTGCTTGTGTGAGGGGCCATTCTGTGGGTACCTCACCTCACTCTAGGAGGCTTGGGAGCCACTGCAAGGAAACAATGAGTCCTCTTCACTCTGCCCAAATTCATTAATGTAAGAAATTTACTAAGGTTAAAAATGCAGGATTTTATTCCTTTGAGAATAGGAACTAATTTCCAAAGAAGTCTTTTTTATTTAATTTAATTTTTTTTTTTAATTAAACCGAATCAAGGGTGCTCTGTGAGGGAAAAACCTATTTAGATACAGATAGTGATATCTTGACTTTCTACTAATGTGATAGAAAAATAGTACTTAGCTCAGTTTGCACATCAGACCAAGAGTCTCGTACCATCTTGATAACACCTCCTGTATTATTCCAGCAAGAAACAATTACCCCTTTCTCTGAAATTTGTATCTGAAAATGATTTCCATTTTTAATGATGCGTCACTTTCCCCTCGTGTGAATATTATTTGGGTACTTATGCTGGTTTCGAACCCGACTAAACTCCTTAAGGGGAGATCACACTTTCTGAACGGTGCTGAGCTCCGTGCTGGGACTGCACGTTGGCAAATCCTAATGAAGGAGTGTGTTTATATTCATTCATTAAAATAATGTGGGAAGATAAAAATAAATCCCCTCATGTATGTAACAGGGTGAGGAATTCAACAAAAATTAATTGACTTTGCTTCACTCATATGTCACAACATTTTAAAGATTGGCTCTTTGGACATCTACAGCAAGACCCTATACGATGTAAAGAAAGCTTCTGTGGCCACAGGGGCGAAAGTCGAGGTGTTGACCAGGCTAGATTTTTTTCTGGAAGCTCTAAGAAAAAAATACACTTCCAATTTAAAATTTTTATTGATGGCGGAATCCAGTTCTTGTGGTTGAAAGACTGAGGTCCCCATTTCTTTGCTGGCTGTCAGCTACAGACAGCTCTCAGTCCTAGAGGCTTCTATGTTCCTTGCCATGTGGCCCCTTCGGTCTGCAAGCCAATAGTGGTGCATCAAATCCTTCTCATACTTCAAAGTGCTGACTTCTTTGGCTCTGACCTCTAGATCCAGATTAAAGGGCTCAAGTGATTAGGTCAGGGCCATTTGGATAATCTATTTTTGAAGTCAATTGTGCCATAGGGGATCACATAACCATGGTCATGAGATCCATCACATTCACAAATCCTGGGGATTATCCAGGGTGTGGACGCCAGAAGTTGAGCATCCTGGGAGCCAGCTCAGGTTTCTGCCTATCACATCACTCTTTAAGAAGTTTGCTATAAATGGAAAAAATATTGAGATGGATAATCTAGAAGGAAGTGGGATTAACTGAGTCTTTCAAAAACCATGTTCAAAAACAAGCCTTGAGCATATTTATACACTGAAAAGAAAGAAGGGATATAGAAAAGGGATTAAAACTCCAAGAGAGAGGGAATGGCTGTAAAGGGAATTGAGAAGATGAGCAAGAATTTGATGGACTATTGACAGATCACCTCATTGCTTTCCCTAGGAAGTAAGACAGGCAGGGATAGAGAAGACAGGTAGCACTTGGTAGATGTTGAGAGAGAGAATTTTAGAAATAGGACTTGCAGTGGCTGACCCAGGGCATCGACAAATGCCTGAAGAATTCACAAATTCATCCAAAAAGCACGGAAAGATGCCGGAGCTGTCTCATACCTGCTTGTGAGTATACTGCTTGCATCTCTCCCCAAACCTGTAGCATAATGTTAGTAGCTTGCAAGTGGCCGTTTATACCTTGGAAATTGGCAAACACTACAATTAGAGCTTTTTAAACAGAGAGCTGATTGTTGAACATTTACCGCACACCATTGCTGCAGAGACTGCCTTTTTGGTTTCAAAGGCATTAGCTTACATTAGATCGCTTCTGTTCATAAACTGCTACTACCACAAAGAGGTCATAGGAGCATCTGGATAAGTGGCAGTTAAAGTGATCATAGTTTACAGAAAGGTGCCTGAGGTTGCCAAAATATATAGCTCTCAGACCAATTGCATCTACATCAATAGTAAGGGGTTTATGGCGAAGTGAAACCTAAGGATCAACCTATAACCCTTTTATCTTCCCAGGACACAATTTTTAGCTTCATAAATCCAAATATGAGGATAAATCAGGGTTCATGATACTAGGAGTGTTTTAGATGTTGATGTAAATATGGATTCATAATAGAAAAATTTCTTTCCTTCCTTCTTCCCTCCCTCCCTTTTTTATTCCTCTTTTACCATATGTTAAGTTTTTAGGAGGAGCATAGTATTGAAACTTGTTTAAGAAAGCCAGGAAAAGGCAAAAGAAAAAATCAAACTAAGAATGGAGGGAGATGAGGAGCAAAAAGAAAAAAGAGATAAGCAAACGTACAAAGGAATCATCAGAGATATTAATATTCTATCCAAAAAAGAAATGCTTCCAATGAGGAAAGGAATTAAATTCTAGATTCCTTTTAATAATTTCTAAATCGCCAATGGTCTTCGTAAGATCAATAAGGTGAACACACACTTTGATTCTTTGGTTGAAAAGTTATACTCTCTCAATGCCCCCAAATATTCGTGAGGCGATCTGCTGTATAAACCACTTCTACTTCAGGAAAAGACATAGAAAATATCCATTGACGAGCAACAAGACATTTTTGCCATCCTACAATATCTTCTGTAATTCACATTATTGTCTGCTTCAAGCAGCTCTCTAAGGGGAGAATATTGAGTATGGAGAAAGCCAAAGCAAGCAAAGCGTTACAGAATTTTGGTTTCTGTACATTATCTTAGCTCAATGTTATTTGTGACAAAAGAAGGCACTAGGAAAGTAAGAAAAATTGGCGATTATTATTGACACAATAAGAAAAATTGGGGGTTATTATTGACACACTGTTCAAAAGATTCAGTCTTTTTTTTTTTTTAATCTGAGACTGTTATCATTTAGTGATTCTTAGTCTTATTGGAGAGGTCACCATGAAAAAAATTAATTGTAATAATATAAGGGTAGATTTTATGTTTTTATAAGTCAACTTCTTGGGACCAGCTTAAATTTCACTCTTAGATACACTCTTTGAGATTAGGGAGCTCAAGTTAAAGACCGAGTGGCAAAGGGAATGCTAACTCTTGATTCCTTCTGGGCCAAAGTAATTGACCGTGGCCTTCCCTGCTCAAGGGATTTGGGGACAATAACCCAAAAGCATCATGAAGAGTAAATTTTGATTCTGATCAGTGTCTTGTGTGATGGACTCTCTCCACTTAGTGCTTATCAAATGCTTCACGATGTTCTCAAAGGTTGCCATGGTTTATCACAGCTCAACAAATGTATGCACGTGGGATGTTCCAGCGGTAGTATAAATTAAAGTTCGTTCAGGATTCTAGATAAATTAAAAAGACTCAGCTTACTTTTTCTGTAAGGCTGTAGTTCTATACACTTGGATCTCTACAAGCAACTTGTTATGTCAGTCTTGTGACATTTTAAAGAAATTCATGTATCCACAAGAAGACAGATAACCAATTCACTGATTCCTCAATTCGCTTTTCAAAAAAGTATAAAGGACTCTTTGAGCATTTTTTAAGAGATTATTTAATGTCTGACATTTTAAGGCATGGAACAAGTTGAATTTTAAAATTAAGTTTGAATAAATGTTGAATAGTATGTAATATCAAAAGTTCCAAATCAAAAAACCTTAAGACAAGTCTGTATGTAAATATAAAATATAACATAAATGTGAGAGTAATTAGTTGCTTTATCTAAGAAAATATTAAAAATTAAAACCAATAATATCTGTTAATTTTAAAGACATTACACAACTGTAAAGAAGATAAAAAATCCTTGGTTTACACAGCTGAAGTACATCCTGAACCAACTTCTATGAAGGGTTTGTCCAAAAGATAAACTTTTATCTTTATAAAGGTTTCCATGTATGTCTGAAAATGTTTTATTAGACACTCTGGCTAAGAATTCCGGCTTAAAATTTTTCTTCGATTGTATTTTATATTTTGTGTATATTATTTTTAAGATCATCTCTTTATCCTTGTTGTACAATATGTGGACATTTCTTATTAATTATTCCAGAAGTTGAGGAATCTTTCCAAATGTAAGACACTAGAATTTCTTCATCTTTTGAAATTTGTTCTTTGAAAATTCTTCCTCTATTTTCTCCTCCTCACCACCTCCTTTTCCCTCCTTTCCTGCCCCTCCTTTCCTTCCCTCTTTACTCATTTTTTTTCCTATTAGTTATATGTTATATTACATAGCATGATATTCGGATATTATCTGAGTGTTATAAATGAATAACACGGTGTTATCAATGAATAAAAAAATTACACTATCTTAATGGTATCTGTTTAAATTAGATATTATTAACTGTTTCCAGATAAACAGAAATCTGACTGACGTGGTTCATTCAACAAAATACAATTTTGAATTTTGATATAATAATAAATCTAGAGGTAAGAAGTCTAGATCTGGTATGGCAATTCCACAATGCCATAAACACCCAGGATCATTCTCTTTTCCTGAATCATTATCTGTAGCATGACCATTCATCCTCAGCATCCAAGGTAGCCACCCCTTCTTTAAATATACTTCCTGTGGTACAGTCAGAAAGTGAAGAGTGAAGGAGAAAGAAAAAAGCCATCGGAGGTCCACTTTGAACTGAATATTAATAAGGAAGAAATGGAGAATGGATGTTGAGTAAGCAATTACCAGTGTTTGCTAGAGACTTCTCAATTTAATCTTTATATCCCTTATTATATCTCCCATAATTATGGTCTCTATTTCTTTTTGTTCTTATAATATATTTTTCAACCCTCCTATCAAATTTTTAAAAATCTGAGCAATCGACTTTAATTTGTTAAAGCTCTTCTATTCTTGTTTTATGAATGCAAAAATCTTTTCACATTTCTCTGAGGGACTAATGGATGGATTTAAAAAGTGTCCTTTAGTTCCTTAGTGATTTGAATGATCTCTGTTTGCCATGGGTTGGAATTTTCTATCTTGATCCTTCCTTTTCATGTTTCCTGTTTCCTCAAATGGTTGGGAGCTCTGCACATAGTTGGGGCATTTCAATCAGCAGGCTATTCTAAATATAGAATGATAGCTCTGCCGTCCAGTCTCTACTACCCAACCCACACGTTCAGCACACCCATGCTTATGCACACACACCTGGAGTTCATTCTCTTTTCCTGTACATGACATTTACTGCAGACCTGAGCCATGGGTAAGCAGGATTGGGAGAGTGAAGAAAGAATAGATTTAGAAAAGTTAATACAAAAATATTTGAGAAGTGCTACATTTGATTTCGCTTTTGGAACATAGATTTATATCCTCCTTCTTCTTTGGGATCTTTTTTGATCAAACTTTCCAAACTAAATTAGAAGTAATTCAACTTAGGGAATCTGGAAAGAAAAAGAAGTAATGACATTTTGCAACCCCCAGTGAAGGCATTTAGGATGACAGCCAGATTCTGAAAGTGCTTGAGCCCTACTCGAAATTAATTTTGGTATAAATTATGAGGTAGCTAACTCAGGCAGCAGCTTTCATCTACCTAATTTGTACCATCTCAGCATTCGATATAATTTGTTTTTTCTGAACAAGTAGTGGTGACGGAAAAGGAAATGTAACAGAATTTGATTAACTCTCTTTTGTAAGTAAAAATTATGCTTTTCTATAAAAAAAGAACCATCACATTTAAAATTTACTATGTTTTAGCTGGCCATCTATATATTGTATTCAATTGCAGCATGATTATGAATAACAGCGAAAACTGGATTGATTCACAATGTTAAAGTAAAATCTTTGTGTGCTTTTTTTGGGTCTATTTCAAAGTATCTCATGAAAATGCATTCTGACAACATCACTCTGAATGGACTTCTAAGCTTTTTGCCAGAGATAGGAAGACATTTTCTATCAAGAGCCAGTAATCCAACACATGCTATATCGATTTAAGGTTTACATGGAAGAACAATCACCTTAATAGAGCTTTCGCTTTTTATTTTGAAAGAGAAACTTTTTAAAAGCTTAAGTAGAAAAGCTATAAGAATATCAGTTACTTAAAAATATATTTCAGTTCCATACTATGTATTAGCACAATGCAGAAGGATGAGTGAAAGTGGAGGTGGGGGGAAGAGGAAAAAATAGTGACAGATGAAAAGAGGAGGGAGAGAGTGACAGATTTAGAGACCGGTGAGAACAGAGAAGATCAATTGATTATGAAGTGTGGAATTATTTTCGTTACATGACGCTGTCTCCCGGGGCTGAGTTG
>NW_011888875.1:441275-449872 GCF_000151845.1 Pteropus vampyrus
CCCTCCTATCAAATTTTTAAAAATCTGAGCAATCGACTTTAATTTGTTAAAGCTCTTCTATTCTTGTTTTATGAATGCAAAAATCTTTTCACATTTCTCTGAGGGACTAATGGATGGATTTAAAAAGTGTCCTTTAGTTCCTTAGTGATTTGAATGATCTCTGTTTGCCATGGGTTGGAATTTTCTATCTTGATCCTTCCTTTTCATGTTTCCTGTTTCCTCAAATGGTTGGGAGCTCTGCACATAGTTGGGGCATTTCAATCAGCAGGCTATTCTAAATATAGAATGATAGCTCTGCCGTCCAGTCTCTACTACCCAACCCACACGTTCAGCACACCCATGCTTATGCACACACACCTGGAGTTCATTCTCTTTTCCTGTACATGACATTTACTGCAGACCTGAGCCATGGGTAAGCAGGATTGGGAGAGTGAAGAAAGAATAGATTTAGAAAAGTTAATACAAAAATATTTGAGAAGTGCTACATTTGATTTCGCTTTTGGAACATAGATTTATATCCTCCTTCTTCTTTGGGATCTTTTTTGATCAAACTTTCCAAACTAAATTAGAAGTAATTCAACTTAGGGAATCTGGAAAGAAAAAGAAGTAATGACATTTTGCAACCCCCAGTGAAGGCATTTAGGATGACAGCCAGATTCTGAAAGTGCTTGAGCCCTACTCGAAATTAATTTTGGTATAAATTATGAGGTAGCTAACTCAGGCAGCAGCTTTCATCTACCTAATTTGTACCATCTCAGCATTCGATATAATTTGTTTTTTCTGAACAAGTAGTGGTGACGGAAAAGGAAATGTAACAGAATTTGATTAACTCTCTTTTGTAAGTAAAAATTATGCTTTTCTATAAAAAAAGAACCATCACATTTAAAATTTACTATGTTTTAGCTGGCCATCTATATATTGTATTCAATTGCAGCATGATTATGAATAACAGCGAAAACTGGATTGATTCACAATGTTAAAGTAAAATCTTTGTGTGCTTTTTTTGGGTCTATTTCAAAGTATCTCATGAAAATGCATTCTGACAACATCACTCTGAATGGACTTCTAAGCTTTTTGCCAGAGATAGGAAGACATTTTCTATCAAGAGCCAGTAATCCAACACATGCTATATCGATTTAAGGTTTACATGGAAGAACAATCACCTTAATAGAGCTTTCGCTTTTTATTTTGAAAGAGAAACTTTTTAAAAGCTTAAGTAGAAAAGCTATAAGAATATCAGTTACTTAAAAATATATTTCAGTTCCATACTATGTATTAGCACAATGCAGAAGGATGAGTGAAAGTGGAGGTGGGGGGAAGAGGAAAAAATAGTGACAGATGAAAAGAGGAGGGAGAGAGTGACAGATTTAGAGACCGGTGAGAACAGAGAAGATCAATTGATTATGAAGTGTGGAATTATTTTCGTTACATGACGCTGTCTCCCGGGGCTGAGTTGGGTATTAGCAGCACCTTCTGAAGCTTTAATTTATTAGCTTCTGTTCACACATCCTTAATTATTCTTGATTCTTAAATGCTGTTAATAGTCACAGTAGCCCACCATGGGGCTACTTTTTAAGATCGTATTAGGATAATTAGGGAAATTTTATTAAAGAACGAGCACCTAGACCCTTCCTTTTTCTTTTCTTTTCTTTTTTTTTAAAACGAAACTACAGACTTAATTATATTTCATCGGTCTCCCCAGCAGTGTTCTTTTGCGGCCCATAACTCAGTCTGTGATTCCACGTCGCATTTAGTTTTTATGTCTCCATATTTTCTCTCAATCTGTGATAGTTCTTTTCTCTCTCTGTCTTCCAGAACCTTGATCCCTTTGAAGTGTATTTTGCAGAATGTGCCACAATCTGGATTTTTTTAATGTTTTTTCATGGATAGATTAAATTCAAGAATTTTTGGCAAGGCTACCGCAGAGACAATGAGTGTTTCTTAATGTATTGCATCAGGGGGTGCGTGATGTCAATACTTTTCTTATTGGTGATGCTGACCTTGATCGCTTGGCTAAGGTGGTATCTGCCAGGTCTTTCCATTTTAAAATTACTATGTTTTCTTTTGTTACTAATAAATATCTTCGGAGACATAATTTGAGACTAAGCAAATATTATATTTCCTTGCAAAGTTTTGCCCATTAGTTTTAGCATTCACTGATAGACGCTCCCTGTTATTATGTTTATTGTGGTGCATTTCTACATTTATTCATTGGAAGAGCTGTCTTCTCTTGTTTATTTATTTATTCAATTATTTACTGAAGTCCTTATGGACTCAGAGATGCTGGCTGTGTTTTATTTGTTGTAATACAGTCTATCATCACTTTTTTATTGCTTGACTTGTTTCTGTTTGGGACATTGGGAGCTCGTTCAGTTTGGCTCCTGTGAACTTTTGACATGCCCCAATCCTTTGCAAGCCCGTCTTTACTTTCTGGTACTATGAGATACTCCAGGCTCATCTAATATTTTCCCTGCCCCACCCTTGGAATCAACTACCTCTATAAGGAATTTTGGTTTCTTTTATAGGAAGATGACATTTAGAAACAAAGATCTGGGCTCTAGAAATGTTCATTACTACTGGAATAACATTGATCTGGACTCCATCAGTGGTCCATGTTTTTACCCATACTGCACTGTGTTGATTAATGTGGCTTAAAAGTGTAGTGAATGTTCCAACTTTGTTTTCAAAATTGCTTTAGCTATTTGAGTCATTTTTCCTTTACATGTAAGCTTTAGAATTGGCTTGTCATTATCAACAAAACAACCTGCTGTGATTTTTATCAGATTTGAATAGATCGGTTTGGAGTAAATTGACATCTTAACAATATTAAGTATTTCAAATCCTACTCTTAAAACTCTGATTTCTATACAAGATTCAAGCCAAATGCATGGAAAGCTATTTAAAGAAGCTGAGGTCAGGAACTGAGCCTATGAACTGAAAACAAATCGTAATGTTAGGCAATCCAAGGATCGGGTAGGAAGCAGTTCACAAAGTCATTTTTAATTGGATTTTGTTTCTCTCAAGTCAATAATGGATAGAGTAAAAGAAATAGGAAAAAGATTTCCATATGGTAGCAGAATAAGGGAACTAAAAGCAGATTTTATCTATTTGCTTCTAATGCCCTCAGTAACACCCACACCAGATGTCCTGCCAAATCTGAAGTACTATAAAAATATTCTTCATTCACAGAACTGTAACATTTATTTTTTGCTTTGTAAACATTGAAAATATGCTTCCTATATCTTTTTGTTTTTATGCTCACCCCCATATATTTTTTGGAGGGAAAAAAAGCCCTAGGATAAGAAAACAAAGGAGTAAAATTATTTTTCCACCATAAATTCATCTTTTATGGGACCACCTTCCACTTTATTTATCATAGGGACCTTAGAATAATCATTCCCAGTGCATCTACTGTGGTTTTGGAAAGTAAAGAAGGCTAGAATATGGTCTTTTAAAGCCTGTTTACGTGTTTGAGATTTTAAAAAATCAGTATGTTCACTAACATTTTCTTTTAACTGCATCTTATTATATACAGGTTGGAAGCATGCTTGATGGGGAGAATGTAAGTAGGTCTCTGTGGTGGTTTAGAAATTAGTCATGTCAAGGTAAAAGATGACTCACAAAAGTTTAACTATTGAGCTCTATTAAGGAATAAAGTGATATATTCACTTTCGAAGCCTGTGTTTCCAATGATGGCTTTGTGGAAAAGTTTCTGATGAAGTAAATTATGTTGTAATATGGTAGGTATGTCCTTGTGATTTCAGCTGCTGGTTACTTTAGGCTAGAAAATAAAAGGGGATAGGATTAGATTTTTAAGGAAAGACACTTTTTGATAATAAACCTTACTATTGATTCTTAAAATTTTGTATTCAATTTTTTTTACTATAATAAGACATACATAAAATACAATTCACCATCTCAACCATTTTTGAGTATAATTCAGTGGTATTAAGTACAACATACTGTTGTGTAACCATCACCATCTTACATCTTCAAAATTCATTTCATCTTGCAAAAATGAAACTCTATACTAACTAAAAAAATTACTCTCCATTTCCCCTTCCTCCAATCTTGGCAAAAATTATTCCATTTTCTGTCTCTTGAATTTGACCACTCTAGATATCTCATATTAGTGGGAACATATAGTATTTGGGTTTTTTTTTTTTTGTAACTGGCCTAGTTCACTTAGCATAATGTCTTCAAGGTTCATCTATGTTGTAGCATGTCAAAATTTCCTTCCTCTTTATGACTGAATAATATTTCATTATGTGTGTATATTACATTTTACTTACTTATCCATTTACCCATTGGTGACTTCTTGGGTTGCTTTCATGTTTTCGCTATTGTGAAGAATGCTTTGATGAACGTGGGTCTACAGATATCTCTTTGAGACCTGCTTTCAATTCTTTTGGGTATATACCCAAAAGTAGAATTGCTAGATCATATGGTAATTCTATTTTCCATTTTTTGAGGAATTATCATATTATTTTCTGTTATGGCTGTACCATTTTACATTTCCACCAAGAGGTTTTAATTTCTTGGAAAATGCCCCATGTGCACTTGAGAAGAATATGTATTCTGTCATAGAGTGTTCTGTATATGTCTCTGATATAGTTGGTTTATTGTGTCATTCAAGCCTTCTATTTCTTTGCTTACTTTTTGTCTGATTGTTTTCTCCATTACTGAAAGTAGGCTAGTGAACCTCCAACTGTTATTATAGAACTCTCTACTCTCTTCAATTTTGTTAAATTTGCTTCATGTATTCTGATGATATATTATTAGGTGTGTAAATGTTTATAATTGTTATATCTTTTTGCTGTATTGAATATTTTATTAACATACTATGTCTTTCTCTGTCTCTTGTAAACTTTTAAAAATGTAAGCTCTATTTTGTTTGGTAGTATAACTATCTTAGTTCTCATATGGTTTCTATTTGCATGAAATATCTTTTCCATTTGTTCACTTTCAAGCTATTTGTGTCTTTGAATTTAAAGTGAGTTTCTTATAGACAACACATAGTTAGATTATGTTTTTTTCCTAGTCTGCCAATCTCTGTCTTTTGATCAGAGAGTTTAATCTATTTACATTTAAAGTAATTATTGACAAGGAAGGACTTCTTTTGACTATTTTGTTATTTATTTTCTATATGTCTTACAGGTTTTTTGCCTCTCATTTTTAACTTTGTCTTTTTTGTGTCAGTTGATTTTTATACTGAAATTTTTAAATTACTTGTTTCCTTTTGTGTGTATTTTATAGCTATTTTCTATTATGTAGATTATATTTAACATTCTAAAGTTATAACACTCTAATATGAATTTATACCATCTTAACTTCAATAACATACAAAATCTCTTTCTTTATAGCTCCTTTTCTTTCCTTTTTAGTTGTTAATGTCACAAAATTACATCTTTGTACATTGTGTGTCCAAAAACATAAACTAATAATTTTTTAATGTATTACTCCCTTCGGTTGTGTAGAAAACAAAAGGTAAAATTAGAAACCATGATTACAATAATAATAGTTTTTATGATTGCCCAGGCATTTACCTTTACTGAGACTACCATTTCTTCATATGGTTTGAGTTATTGTCTGGTGTCCTTACATCTCAACCTGCAGGACTACCTTTAGCATTTCTTACAGAGTAGATCTAATAGTAACTAACTCCCTCAGTTTTTGTTTGTTTTAATTTCTCCTTCACTTTTGAATGACAGTTTTGCCAAATATAGGATTCTTGGTTGACAGCTTTTTTTTTTTTTTGAACTTTGAATATATCAGCCACTGTCTTCTGGCCTCCAAATTTCTAGTAAGAAACCTGTTGATAACTTTTGAAGGCCTTTTTTATGTGATGAGTTTCTTCTTTCTTGCTGCTTTCAAGATTCCTGTATGAAGAGGGGAAGGATGAAGCAAAAATTCCTGTATGAGACAATCATGCCTGTGAGGTACAGTGAGTTACATAGAGGAGAGAGCCTTTTCTATTTTATATCCTTAGTCACTATCGTGAACCCACGCAGAAAAGATGGGGATGGGGGCGCGGTAAGAACATAGAAGATACAGCACTTCAGGATCAGTAAGTCTCTTTCTGGACACCTCTTTTCCATAGTTTGGTGTGACAGCCCTAAATCTGTAGGAGCTTTAAGGCAGGAGTCCCGGGGAACTGACTGATGTTGTGGTGACGGAAACTTGTAGCTTTCATCTGGACTTTTACTGCCTGGTGGTAATATTCACACCTCTTGAATTCTTGGCCTCCTGGACACTATAAAAATGGCATCTGCTCTACTCATTTCTCTGGGGTGTGTTGACAGGAAGCTGGAGCATGGAGGGTGGTGATGGAGTGGCTGTAAAGCAACCATCTTGGCTCTTTGTTGCATTAGAGTACACAGATGGACACCCCAAGGCATCCTCTGCCCACTCTTGGTCAGAGACACCTCTTGCATCGTATGAAAGAGCACGGTTTTGCTTTTTGATGTCATTATTAGACAGGTAGAAATAATATATCTTCCCCAAGCATCTCTTTCTTCTTGGAAACCATGCAATTTAATATCTTAGATCTTAAGAGTAAAAAGTGCTTCATGATGTTTTTAATGAATTTGCCCCAACTTATGAAGTGTTATGATTTTTAAAATTACTTTATTGACTCTAAAATTTAGAAAAATATTTAAAACCATCACGCATTGAGCATGAACTATGTGTGATTTGTTTTTTTTTTTTTTACATATATCTTAATTTTTTTTCCTCAGCCAATCAAAGAGATGGGCGTTATCATTCACACTTCACAAATGAGGACACTCTCCGGAGTCACACTCTCAGTAAACAGCAGAGTGAGGTTTTGAATCCATGTCTGCATGAATCAGTGACTGTATTTTATTCTTTATGATACATTGTGCATTTAAACTCCCACTGGCAGTTCGACAACTTTACCTCGTAATTCGATAGTACATACTGACATCGATTATAAACTCTTGCAAATTAATAGGAAAGATTGTCATGCTCAAGTACTGTGTTATTAAAAATTGGTGTTAAACATAAGAAAAAACACCATAAATTAATAAGGAAAACATAACATAAATGCCTAGAAAAGTAATAGAATTGAATTTTCAAGTAATGTCAAGGTCCAAAACATTATTGTTTGATTTCTTTGGGCATACTAACTAGACATAATAAATAAAAAGACAATTCTGATACAAATTCTGAGCTAAAGAATTTTGATGTCTGAGTGGAGGGAGAAGATATGACATAGATTATAATAATATATGATAGAAAAAATGGATACCATAAGGGAAGAACAGATAAGGTGTTTTGGTAAGACTGAGATCTATAGAATATGCACCAAATGTCATGATGTAAATCACAGTCTATTTGCTATATTGTGAATTTCTACTTTTGGAAATACAGTCACCCCAAATTTTGGCTAACCAAACTTGAGCCTGTTGGTTTACACAGTTAAATTGGCTGGCATACAGTGGTACAGGCAAATGCAACATAATAAATCAAAGTGTCATCAGTGGCCTGGTAAAGGTAGGAGATTCTCCAATGGCTTTTATAGGTTGCCAGCACATAGATTGGCCAATTCTTGGTAAAGTCTGAGTCTGCTGAATATCTTACTCTATTCTTGGACTTTGCACCAGCATTTAAATGATGTATGTGTGTGGAGGAGTGGGGCGAGGAGAGACAGAGACAGAGAGAGACAGAAAGAGACAGAGAGACACTGTAATAACAACAGTGGGTCCTCAGGATGAATGACAATAGTACCACAAAATAAATTCAGACTGCTGTGCCTTATCTGAATTCTAAAGTTATACCCATGCTTTTGGTTTCTCACTCTTACTTAACTAATTTTTGTAGTTTCCATGCCCCTGTGATTCTGGATATAAATTCATGGCCATATACTCCTAATAATAAACTTGCTGGATATTAGTGTTCTGCTAGCTGGTTCTCACTGCCAAGTTTGCTTCTTGGTTTTAAATCTCCCCCACCAGTTCTAGCTTGATATCTGACAGTCCAGCCAGAGAAAGGATGTGAACATTCTTCATGATCTGATTTTCTGAGGCATGGCAGCTTTAACCAGAATGGGGATCATCTTTAAAGACAAAGGGGTGATGTGCCTTGACTTCACCTAGAAGTCGATTTTAAAGGCCAGAAATTCTTTTTCCTTCCTGTTAATAAAAGCAATATTATATATGGTGAATATGCACCCAGGGAAGCTCACAGAAATGAACAGAAGGCACAGTGTAAGCATGTTGACCTCACCATCATAAGTGAAAAGTTTTGTTTTTTTTTCCCAAGAAAAGTGCGCCTCTCCTAAGTTTCAGTCCTTTTCTCAATTAAGTCTTGCAAGGTAAAACAATAATAATAATGCAAGGTAAAACAATAACAATACACAAAGGCTTGAAGAACTATTTCTTCATCTTCTAGAGGAAAGCTGGACCTCTCTCAGGACTGGCCCCACTACATAAAGCCACTCCACTAAGACCAGGAGACTTAGGAACCCTATCTAATACATAGAACCAGACACAAGGAGGCAGCCAAAATGGGGAGACAAAGAAGCGTATCCCATATGAAAGAACAGAACAAAGCTCCCGAAAAAGAACTCAACAAAA
>NW_011888875.1:450067-454225 GCF_000151845.1 Pteropus vampyrus
CCTTGTAGATGAAGCAGAGGATCGAATCACTGATATAGAGGATGGGGTAGTGGAGGACAAACTATCAGAACAACAATAAGAAAAAAGAATCTAAAAAAAACGAAGATAGTTTAAAGAGCCTCTGGGACAACTTCATGTATAACAACACTTGCATAATAGGGGTATCATAAGGAGAAGAGAGAGAGCAAGAAATCAAAAACCTATTTGAAGAAATAATGATGGAAAACGTCCCTAACCTGGTGAAGGAAATAGACATACAGCCTGAGGAAGTTCAGAGAGTCTCAAACAAGATGAACCCACAGAGGCCCACACTGAGACACATCATAATTAAAATGCCAAAGGTTAAATACAGAAAGATACTCTTAAAAGCAACAAGAGAAAAGCTATTAGTTACCTTTAAGGGAGTTCCCATAATACTGTCAGCCAATTTTTCAATAGAAACTTTGCAGTCCAGAAGGGATTGGCACAAAATATTCAAAGTGATCAAAACCCAAGACCTACAATCAAGATTACTCTACCCAGCAAAGCTATCATTTAGAATCAAAGGGCAGATTAAGAGCTTCTCAGACAAGAAAAAACTAAAGGAGTTCATTACCACCAAGCCAGTATTACAGGAAATGTTGGAGGAACTTCTTTAAGTAGAGGAAAAAAATATGCAAAATTATGAATAAAGAATGGCAACAACTATATATCTATCAACAATACTTCAAATGAAAAAGAATTAAATGCTCTAATCAAAATATAGGGTGGCTGAATGGATAAGAAAACAAGAACTTTACGTAGGCTACCTATAAGAGACTCACTTCAGATTAAAAGACACACACAAACAGAAAGTAAAGAGATAGAAAAGATATTTCATGACGGACCTAGAGGGTATTGTGCTGAGCAGAGTAAGTCAGACAGAGAAAGACCAATGCCATATGATTTCACATACATGTAGAATCTAAAGAACAAAATAAGCAAACAAAAGAAACAGAAAAAAAACACAGAGATACAGAAGACATTTTAAGAGTTACCAGATAAGAGTGGGGTGCGAGTGGGGGTGTCATTGAAAAAAGAGGAAGGGATTAAGAAGTACGAATTGGTAGTTACAAAACAATCATGGAGATATAAATTATAGCATAAGGAATATAGTCAATAATATTGTAATAACTATGTACAGTGTCAGAGGGGCGCTACGTTTATTGTGGTGATTGCTTTGTGAGTTTTATAGATATCTAATCACCATGTTGCATACCTGAAACTGATAAAATATTGTATGCCAATGATAACTGAAAAATAACAAATATTATTTTTTAAAAATAAAATGCTCACAAAATTTACATTCAAAATATTGAAAATATACAGCTGTTTGTTAATATATCGAGCGTATTGTCTTAGAGCTATTTTCTATGCTTTTAAAGAAATCTAGTTGAAATCATACTGTGCACACTGATTTTTAAGAATTGACAAGGAGACATTTATAGATCTCATATGAGAAGTTTTGTAAAGAACTATTCAGTAACATCTAATATTAGCCCCTGAGTGGATTTGTTAATTTACCTAATTATAATTCTCCAATCACTGCTATCTTCAACATGGATTTTAAAGAGGCCAGAAATTATTACTTGAGCAACTTGCAATGCAATTGGGCATTATCTTCTATGCACCTCCGATTTTATGAATAAAGAAAACAAATAAAACTTTTAGTCCTCCTAATTCAGTGTGTCAAATATGTGAGACTTTAACCATGGTTGGCAAGCGTAGGTACGCTATAAAAACAGCTTTTATTTAAGTATCATCAATCATGGTTGTGAGATGATCATAAAAAACACATTTTTTGTTACTGAGTTAAAGCTGAGGGAAGTACTCTAGGGTCAAGTTTTACCCCTGTGTTGCAGAACTGGTAACACATGAGCCTTCTCCATTCTAAGTTTGAGATGAACGCTGTGGAAGGGAAACTTTAGGAGATCGTTTATATTTTTTACCTCCACTCTCAGTTGTCTAAACAGATGAGATGAAAAGGTGGGTCAGACAGACATGGTCTGTGTAACTTTGAAGAAAACATTATAGTTATGTTGTTATGTTCACATAAGTTATGTTGTGTTGTTAGGTTATGTTGTTCTATGCTATGAAGACAAATATGTTAGATTTAAATTTTGATTCACCTCTCAGCCAATTGAAACTGTTCAGATCGCTTTCTGGGCTGTTTCTGTGGCTGCATCCAGAGCTTATTACTTGGGTTACCTCCGCTCCCAGAATGTTCTCCTTCAAGCCTCCTTCTCCTTGCTCAGAAGTTTCCTGGGAGTTTAGGGAATTTTCAAAATCACATGTAGTGCCTCATTTGGCATTTCCATGGAGATGAGGAACTGTGGTCCAATTTTCTGATTGGTACCATTCTAACCTTTCTGAGTCAGAATCAGACAGTATGTAAATTTCCATCAATTTTATAGTCATAAGAAATTCACTCAAATTCTGGAAACATTTCTATTTTTCAGAGCCTCATGAGTCATTATTAATTCATTGATTGACTGATTGATGAACAGATCTTTAGCCAAAAAGGTCAGAAAACGAAGCAAAATGTTATAGGAAGCTGGAAGGGGTTTCTTC
The DNA here is from genome assembly GCF_000151845.1 of Pteropus vampyrus. Lineage (NCBI taxonomy): Eukaryota > Metazoa > Chordata > Mammalia > Chiroptera > Pteropodidae > Pteropus > Pteropus vampyrus. The sequence goes on from NW_011888875.1 coordinate 452,657, forward strand.
AGGAACTGTTAGCCAGATGTCATTTTAAAACATGAAACTGAACCTATCCTGTATGATAAGGGGACGAGATTTAATTCAATTTATATAAGTTAAGTCTGCCTACTAAAGCAGACACTTCATTGAGTCAAAGTGAGCTTTTTTTCCCTGGATCCTCTGGATACTTGTCTCGATTCTCCATTTAGTGCATATATTTTGCAGAAATGGTGTTCAAGGGGGTGGGAGATGGTAGATCAAATTGACGAGCCTGGTGTTAGAAGCAGGCTGCTTTCATCTTACTCTTTTTTGGAAATAAAGAGGTTTGTAAAATTGTTGTAAATATATGTCTGAACATGTAACCCTCCTCACTGCTCTCTCCTCGTGATTTCCTAAGCAGCTGGTGTGGCTGTGGTAGTTTAACAGAATAAACTTACTCTTTAGGGGACATCTGTATCCAATATAGACTATCTCTGGCATGTCTGTGTCCCTTCCCTGTGTGTAACATGATGGAAAGCAGGCTCAGAGTTTTGGGTCTTTGCCCCATGTACTTCTCCATATCATGAAGTGAATAGCCACTTCCTCTCCAAGTCTCGTAAATGCTACGGGGATTTTCATTTTCCATCAGGAAGATGAGATTTTCTTTCTCTCTGTGATCTCAGTAGTCTTTGCAGCTGGCACTTTGCAGAAAGTGAAGAAAATGTCCTTGATTGTATCATCTGCTCACAGCCTCATAAGTCTGAAAACATAGAGAGTCTCAGCTTTTCATTTTGGTTTGGTGAATAAAAACAATAGGCATAAAACAAGCCATAATTGATAACCGAAGTAAAACAAGGTCGGGTGATGCCTATAAGGATCAAATTCATATTCATGTCCTAGGTTTCTTCTCCATTTTCTTTCTTGAATTTTCTACTCACAGAAATCAACTTATAAAATTGCCTTGGAAAGTACTTATAAATTCTGATAAGTTTTTTGAAATGGAAACTTTAGGAGATTAGAGTGACTGGTGAATTGAAAATCAAATTAATATCTCTGTAGTGTGTTTGTTTGGGTTAGTCCATGGTCTAGACCAATGGTTCTCAGTGTTGTCCCCAAGCCAGCAATATCAACATTCCTTTAAATTTGTTAGGGATGCAAATTATCAGGCCCCATCAAAATCATAAGATCTGGAGATGGGGCCCATCTACCTGCATTTTAACAAGCCTCCAGGTGACAGTGATGCAATCTAAAGTTTGACAACCCTTTTGTCCCTAAAGAGTGACTGGTGAATTGAAAATCAAATTAATATCTCTATAGTGTGTTTGTTTGGGTTAGTGACACAGTAACTTCTTCTGTGAGGAATCAATTGAGTGCCTTTCTGATTTACCTATTTTAATTTAATTAATTCTCCCAATAATCCCAGGTGTCAGGGACCGTTATTCTTAACTTTCAAGATCAGGAAACCGAGGTAGACTATCTGCAATGAAGTCATCCAGCTTAGTCAGCAGCGAAAGCGTCACCCAACTTGAGAAATCTGGGACTGAGAAATGGTCATGCTCCCTGGGTTTGTGGGTTCCTGGGGAAGGGCTGCAGGCTTTTCATAAGGAGCCCAGAGGC
>NW_011888875.1:454275-456418 GCF_000151845.1 Pteropus vampyrus
CTCTTTAGGGGACATCTGTATCCAATATAGACTATCTCTGGCATGTCTGTGTCCCTTCCCTGTGTGTAACATGATGGAAAGCAGGCTCAGAGTTTTGGGTCTTTGCCCCATGTACTTCTCCATATCATGAAGTGAATAGCCACTTCCTCTCCAAGTCTCGTAAATGCTACGGGGATTTTCATTTTCCATCAGGAAGATGAGATTTTCTTTCTCTCTGTGATCTCAGTAGTCTTTGCAGCTGGCACTTTGCAGAAAGTGAAGAAAATGTCCTTGATTGTATCATCTGCTCACAGCCTCATAAGTCTGAAAACATAGAGAGTCTCAGCTTTTCATTTTGGTTTGGTGAATAAAAACAATAGGCATAAAACAAGCCATAGTTGATAACCGAAGTAAAACAAGGTCGGGTGATGCCTATAAGGATCAAATTCATATTCATGTCCTAGGTTTCTTCTCCATTTTCTTTCTTGAATTTTCTACTCACAGAAATCAACTTATAAAATTGCCTTGGAAAGTACTTATAAATTCTGATAAGTTTTTTGAAATGGAAACTTTAGGAGATTAGAGTGACTGGTGAATTGAAAATCAAATTAATATCTCTGTAGTGTGTTTGTTTGGGTTAGTCCATGGTCTAGACCAATGGTTCTCAGTGTTGTCCCCAAGCCAGCAATATCAACATTCCTTTAAATTTGTTAGGGATGCAAATTATCAGGCCCCATCAAAATCATAAGATCTGGAGATGGGGCCCATCTACCTGCATTTTAACAAGCCTCCAGGTGACAGTGATGCAATCTAAAGTTTGACAACCCTTTTGTCCCTAAAGAGTGACTGGTGAATTGAAAATCAAATTAATATCTCTATAGTGTGTTTGTTTGGGTTAGTGACACAGTAACTTCTTCTGTGAGGAATCAATTGAGTGCCTTTCTGATTTACCTATTTTAATTTAATTAATTCTCCCAATAATCCCAGGTGTCAGGGACCGTTATTCTTAACTTTCAAGATCAGGAAACCGAGGTAGACTATCTGCAATGAAGTCATCCAGCTTAGTCAGCAGCGAAAGCGTCACCCAACTTGAGAAATCTGGGACTGAGAAATGGTCATGCTCCCTGGGTTTGTGGGTTCCTGGGGAAGGGCTGCAGGCTTTTCATAAGGAGCCCAGAGGCCCTCTAGGAGGAGGCCCTGAGGCTGGGCCTGCTCCCAGGAGCATAAAGAAAACTCAGGAAAACTAGGATACGACTTAATATGGCAAAGAGCTTGCGCTCTCTGATATGTAAGCATCTTTATTCCTAGAATCACACTCAGGTTTGGCACAGTTTTATGTAGTTAAGTTCATTTCTCAGTGTTCCAGCTCGCTCCAAGGGACTACACCTCATATTTTACTCCTAATGGAATGCTTTTCATAAATTTCAATTTCCAAATCTAGTGTTGCCGATGGTTAGAAACTTCTGCCTCCCTGTGGAGAATAAAGCTCCTGGCTGATTGGGTCTCCTGAGGATTATTTCAAGTGTGTAGGCTAATCCTATTTGTGCGTATTCAGAAGTGCCTGTTTCTACTCTTTAAATTAGAGTTTAGTTTCCTCCTGCTCTGAACATGGGATGAAAACCTGTGAAAGAAAGTAAATGTTCATTTATCCAGAATGAAACAGATGAAAGTTCAAATCTTAAAATTCCTCCTGGATCATCACCAAGAAACAACATTACATTGTTTGGAGTGTTGTTGGCAAGAGCATTTTATTGTATTTTGTACCTACGGTTCGCGAAAGAAAATTAGGGACGTTCGATGTGAGAAAAGTGGAGAATTGATGCAATGAAGATCTAGTCTTTGCTTCCTCCTTTTAGTTTGTATCAGTTGTTTGGATAGTTCCTTCTCAGTGGCTAATGTGGACGGCCCAAATCACAAATGCTCTTCTAGGCCATTCAAGGACAGGTGAGCAGGAAGTACAGCCTTGGCTTCCCTTTCTATACAACACCCACTGAGAGAGTGGGTGTTCACCATCTCCGCCATCAAGCCCTAGTCAGTTTGGGTCACTTCTTCCACTTATGGCTGTGGCCTACTCTGCTCCCCTGCTCACCATAACTGGGGCTACTCAAGTGCCTGGAGCTGCTGGCTGAGCACAGCCCCTCAGTGTGGCTGGTGGGTCACTTCC
>NW_011888875.1:458523-467522 GCF_000151845.1 Pteropus vampyrus
TTCTGGATATTAGCAGTATAAGATCAAGGTGTCCTAGGTTTGTATTTTTCCGAGGCCTTTCTCCTTGGCTTGTAGATGACTATCTTTTCTCTGTGTCTTCACGTGGTTTTTCTTCTGCACACATCTATGTCCAAATTTTCTATTCAAAAGGACACCAGTCATATTGCATTAGGGCCCACCCTAATCAACACGTTTTGACTTAATCATGCCTGTAAAGACTCTATCACCAATACAGTTACATTCTGAGTTACTGGGGGAGAGGACTTTAACTTACGAATTTTGCTGGTGGGGGGACCGCAATTCAGACATAACAAATGGTATCCAGGTTGACTGAGAAGAAGGACAAAATTGAATCATCTCCTACTGGCTCCACAATTTTCAGTATCAAAGAAAGAACTCACATAAAAGACTGCATCTTTCTCAGGATACTGGGGGATCAGCTAAGAGTCTTTCATTTTCAGCAGTACCCCTGGAATTGAGAGACAGTGCTTGTGTATATGGAGCTAAGCTTTGGAGCTTGAGTCAAGAATCATTTGCTCTTGGCTGAAGCTATCATAATTTACTATTTATTTGGAGCATAAGTCCTGCCTACTGCAAAAGGATTGGAGATGGTATATAGCTTTACGCATCATAAAAAAAGAGAAGAGAAATTATATGAAACTTGGAGGATGAATAGATGTTACTAGTTACCTGGTAAGCACCAAAGATTGTAGTTTGATCCTTAATTATTTTCTGGATTTCCTGGAAACAAAGGAAGACAAAGAAATATACTGAGATATTTCATCTACATGGACCATTAAAAGAAAGCAGGCAAGCTTGTCTAGAGAGTAATTTTTTCCCCCTGGAACTAAACCCAAGGAGAAATGTATTGCCTTAGACATTCTGCTGAGACTTGAGTGAATTAAGAATGTCGAATGTTGAATAAGGGATAGTGGATCATAAACCAGACAATGACTTCAATAGTAGGTTTAATGAAAGTCATTATTTATAATAAAAATGGTAGTATAGCTAACTTTAACGTTATAAGGGGAACATTTGGCATAATTCGTATCTTTGGGGAAATAAAATCCCCTTTCTCCTTGTGATATTTGGAGTAGACTGTTAGTGGGAGAAAGAAATGTTGAGATACTGAATATGCTACCACATTAAAGCAAAGGCTGTCGATGAGCCTTGGGACGTGCAATATCATGTCTAGAGGTGATCTGGATTTAGGGCTGGCAAAAACAAAAAGGCTTTTTAAAAAAGAATGCAGAATTTTCTTTTTTCTCTTTGCATTTTCTTTCTTTTCTCCTCCTTCTCCACTTCCCCTCCTTTTCTTCCTTCTTTTGTCTCTTGGCTCCTGAGAGAGATGGATCAGAAGAGGCGATAAATGACATGATTGAATATTTAAGAGCTGAGTGGCTCTCAGGAGTGAGATTCTATGTGTTTGATGTAGCCAGCCTCCAAGATGGCCCCCAGTGATCCCAGACTCCTGGAGTTCATGGCTTCCATAGTCCCCCTCCCATACTGTATCAGGGTCAGTTTGTGTGATTACTAAGATACAGCAGAAGTGATGGTATGTTGCTCCAAGGCAAAGTCATTAAAGACACATGGCTTCCTGCTTGCTATCTCTTATCCTCTTTCTTGGATCACTCACTCTGGGGAAGCCAGCTGCCATGTCATGAGCAGCCTCACAGAGATGCCCACGTGGTAGGGCTTTCTGCCAATCGTCATTGAATGAACTTGAAAGTGGGTTCTCCAGCCTGTCAAGCCTTAAGCTGACTACAGCCTGGGCTGATAGCTTACTGAGAGACCCTGAGCCAGAACCCAATTTCTGTGAGATAAAGAACTCGTGATACTGTTCTGGGACCCACAGAAACTGAGATAATAAATGTTTGTTGCTTTCAATTGTCAAATTTTGGAGGAGATTTGTAATCTGTAATAGGAACCTAATAACAGCAATTACAAATTGTTTACACTGTTACATTCTCTCTCCTGCTGAAATGTCATTTGTTCAGAAAAGCTTTCCTTAACCGTTCTTCCTGGCCATTCGCTTTCCCTTCAGTCTACTTTAGTTTTCTTCATAGTCCTTATCACATGATATTATACTCTGCTTAATTTGTTCATTGTTTGTCTTTCTTTAAGCAAAGTAATTTTCACAGGGGTAGGGAATTATTTGTTCCGTTCATATTTTCAGCCCCTAAGAAAGTATTTGGCACATAGTTGGTACTCAGTAATATTGGCTGCATCAGTTAAATGATTAACTAAGTCCTGGGCAACTGTTGGCTCATAATGCCTGGGTTCTGGGAAGAGCAGTGCAATCAGAAGCCAGTGGAGAGATGGCCAGAAGCGCCCCGCTGAGTGCACGATCAGCCAGAATCCAAGGGACGCTGGGAGATGGAGCTGTCAGGTAGTCTCTGCGTTGCTGTCCAGAAATGTCCTTCCCAAGGACATTTGACAATAGACAGTGGTGACTCCAGAATTTCTATAAAGAGGTTTGGTTGGGAGGCAGTCTGGTTGAAGGTAAATTCCCATAGCCTCCTATGAAAGATGGAAAAAAACTGAGATGTCCATATAGAAGAAAGTAACTTGATGGAGGGTCGACTATAGCCATTCTGTATTATCCACTCAAATTGCCAATGTGGGTAGATGAATGGACTTCCTTTCATAAACAGGACGGAGCTTTGAAATTTTTGTCATGTACACAGCACAGGAAATAATGTCTGACTTTATTTTGTAGTCCCTCCCAATGAATCTGGAGCATGTTTCAGTTAGCTTGGAGTGAGATTTGATTTTTCTCTTTGTCTCTCAATCTATATTCAATCCGTAAGCAAAACCTTTTTACGTTATCTTCATAACGTACCTAGAATCCGACCACTTCTCACCTCTTCCACCTCCAAACCCTGATACAAACGAGTCTCATCTTTTACTCAGATTGTTGCAATAGTTTCCTAGCTAGTCTCCCTGTGCGTGCCCTGTTGTCCCTTAAACCTGTTTCCACACAAAGTCGGAGGCCACCCTTTAAAATCTAAGTCAAACCACATCACTCCTTCTCTTTCAAATCCTCCAGTCTTACTCAGAATAAAAGTCAAATTCCTCGCAATGGCACGAGCCTCCCACAGCTGCCGCCCTTACCTCCGCGCCCCCGTCTGCCCCGACTCTGCCCCAGACGTGCTGCCCTCCTCGCGGTTTTTGGAACAGTCTAGCAGGGTCTCTGCTCCTGCTTCAGGGCCTTTGCGCTCCCTGTTCCATCTGCCCGGCATGCTATTCCCATCTGGCATCCGCCTGGATATCCACATGGCCTGTTTCTTCACCTCTTCAAGTCTTTTCTCCAATGTCACCTTTCGGCGCAGTCTTTTCTGACTATTCTGTTCAATATTTCAATATTAAAACCTCTCCACACTGCACTTTCTGTTCCCCTTCCCTGTTTTATTCTGCACCATAGAACTTCTCATCCTCATCCACACACACGTATTCTCCTCCACACACACACGGATTCACACACATATCTGTCTGTGTGCACACGCGTGCTTCCTTTATTCCATTTTATTGTTTGTCTGCCTCTGATAGACAAGTGCTTCCCAAACTTTAATCTGAGGATCCTGTTAAAATGCAGAGTCTAAATTTTTACTGATGCTGCAAGTCCAGGGACCATATTTTACGAAGCAAGTTTCTAGAACTGGGCTGTTTAATATAGCAGTGAGTAGCGGCACGCGTTTACTTAAATTTCAATTTGTCAAAATGAAATAAAATTTAATATCCAGTTCCTCTGTCACGATAGTCACATTTTAGACCCTCACTAACCACATGACCAGTGTTTCCCCTATTAATACAGATAGCCATTGGAAGTTCAATTAGATAGCATTTTCCAGAACTATAATACTACAGTATTATATGTGACTATTATATAGCCATATGTGACTATTTAAATTTAAACGAATTACAATTCAATAAAATTTAAAGGTCAGTTTTTCATTCACATATGCCACTCTTCAAGTACTCAATAGTCATATGTAGCTAGTGGTTGTTGTAAGGGACAGCAGAGATATAGGACATGTCTATCGTTGCAGAGAGTCCTATTGGATAGGATGGAGTATAGAATATAAGTTCCATGAGGGCATGGACTTTTGTCTGTGTTGTTTATTGTTCTATCTCCAGTGCCTAAAACAAGAGGGCCCAGAAGTAGAACTTCAAGAGACATTTGTTAATTTGAATCAGATGCCATGTACACTTCGGTCTTCCTTCAATAGATGGTGGGTGTCTTGAGGACGGGAATCATGATTGTTTTTTGTTGTGTCTCCAAATGGTATTGATGGAAGACCGTCAATAAGGGGTCATTGGATTGAATGTTCAGAACACTTTCAACTTTCTGGCTGCTGAGAGACAATGAGCAGTGGGACTGCATGCAAGTTCAATGTTGGGAACAGGCAGAGCCTTGGTTCTAGTTCTCCTTCTTGGTCAAGCATCGAGAGGGCTTGGGGGCGCTGCCTTCTCTGGTGTCAGAGAAGAATTGCTGAAGTTCTCTGTGGAAACCAATCTCCCTGGGAGCACTGAGCTCGTGTGGACTCTGATCTGTACAAATTAAACGTAATTTAATTTCCCCCTTCCTGTATATTACTCCACACTCCCAGGTATACCACTAAAAAAAAAAAAAAAAAAAAAGTGCACTTCATTCTGAAATAGCAGCAGTGTATGACCTACATGATCAAGCATTTCTTGGACATCTTCAGAATATTTCACATCTTCAGTCCTTCGATTGTGTCCTTCCATAGAGCTAACTGCTCTGTCAAAAACAAAACACTAAGAGGCAGTACATACAAAAATTTAGCTGTGTTCTATGGAAATTATTTCCCTAGAATGTTGGCTACTTCTGATTGTCAGTGGTATTCATCCTGCTATATTTTTCCAGAAAAAAAAAATCTGGCTAGGGAATTAAAAAAAAAAAAATCAATATAAAAGACACATTTCGCTGCTACCACATTGGAAAAAATATTGTGTTTGGCAAAGGGAAGACTTTTAAATGTCATCAGTAAATACCCTTCTTCAGTCCCAGTAACTAGAACAGAAAAAAATCTAGGCCATGAAATCCTGTGTACATCCTAATTCAGATGGATTATTTATCCCCTTGGCTTTCTCCATTAGCATTTCAATTTTATTGGCCGAGTCAAACATCTTTTTTGTCCTTATTCCAACATCAGTAGAATATCTTTATTCTTTCACTCTTTTTTAGTTAGCCAGACTGGCAGGATTTAGAGTGATTTTGATAAAAATTGAGGGCAGATGCGGCACTCAATATTTTTCATAGATGTGGCTCCACTGCTATTTAGTCCTGTGCCTTGAAGCTAATGCATCTCCCAAAGCTAAATAAAACACTAAGTGAGTGAGAATTTCAGGAACACAGGAAATTTTAATGAGAAGGCATCGATGCTGGGTACTCCTCAATCAAATAGACATATGTCTATTATCTTAGAGACTTATATATGTCTATCATCTATCTATCACCTATCTATCTATCTATCTATCTATCTATCTATCTATCTATCTATCTATCTATTTATCTATCTATCTATCTATCTCTCATCTATATGAAAACCAGTTCACCATATAAAATATGAACAGTGGTAATACTTCAAATGAGCTTGACCCCTTAACCATTGTTGTTGTCATATTCTCTAATATAGAAATAAAACGATTCTTCCAAACATGAACAGAAAATCAGTGGCAGAACCAGCAAGCAAATGCTGGACCGTTAAATTCTAATTTAACAATTAGTTAATGTGATCAGACCTGACTATATTATGAAAAATTAAAAGCAACTCTTTCTCTTTGTATCTCCAACATGTGCCGGGCAGAGTTGGCCAGTATTTCTGTGTTTGGGGTCTGTAGGGCGGGGCTTTATCTTACTATAGGACCATACTGAAGTTCCGCTATCACGGATGCCTGTGTTAAGAGGGATGCTGCCATAGGCAATGATATTATTCTAGAAAGTCCCTTGGAGACTTCTCAAATGCCAGACCAAAGTAAATTCAGTAACATTTGGAAATTGTTAAAGAAGTTGAAAATGAATGAACTAACTGCATTTGGGCTGAGCTTTTTGGCAGTTTTGAGGTTGGAGAGGTGGGGGAGGTTCTAGGAAGGTTGGGGAAGGGTCTGCGAGAAGTTGTACTCTTCACTTTGATTCTGCTAAATCAGAAGGATGGTGGCTAAAAGCAGTTTTCTGGAGGATTAGGCATTCAGATGTGCATATATCTCACTGAATTAGCTGCTGACGTTAACTTTACGGAGACTCAAAATTTATTCATATGCTAATGAATAAAATCAATATCTAGAGCTCTTCTACTACGTGATCCATATTTATTGGACCCATTACAACCCTAAGAAAATAGAAAAGTTCTCTCTTTCTCTTTTTTTTTTAAAGTTATGTAAAGCAGTGGAGTCAGCAGGTGTTCCCATGGAATAGATGAACTAAAATGTGAAATTTCTAATTGATGCAGGACAGGGCAAATTTCTCCGAAATGGTGCGGGGAGACCAAGCCGTGCACCCAGAGAAGAGGGTTCTTTGGCAGGGAGTGTAGAGAGAATTCAACACACACACCAAAGTTAGAGTCAAAAGGAAAGTCGATTAGAAAAAGGGTAACACTCCATAGACAGAGTGTGGTCTCTCAGAGGCAGAGAGTGAGAGGGACCAAGAGAGGCTTGGAAAGATGGTGAGTGTGTGTAGGGGTTGTGTTTGGGGAATTCAGTTTACATATCATTCATTAGTTCCTGTGAGTTATTGTTTAAAAGACTTTGTTAACCCATTTCCTTTGCTATGGACATACAGTGAGGAAGGGAAGAGTATGTAGCATAAAAAGGTAAGAATGTGTAATGTGGAATTCACCTGCCTTTAATCCTTAGGTTCTCCATGGTTTTAGCCATAGGGAATGACTCTTGGTTCCTGTTTCCCCTTCAGAGCTGTGGGGAATGGGTTGTTAGCAATCCCAGCAGAAATCTTCTGAAGGTGTCCTCCAGGCCTGGCTGCAGGGCCAATCAGCATATTGCAAGCTCTGAGTGTAACTTGATTAACATTTTAATTCTCTTGCCTCCTCTCTATATTATAATTACAATCGTTTCAACCAAAGTTGGAATGCTTCTAAAATGAAGCTCAACGTTTTAAAAATTCAGCTACTTGTATATATGGTCCATTAACTGGACATATAGAAACAATGTACTTGGGCATTAATACCAAAATGCCTACAAACCCCTTGTTCTTGTGATGTTCCACCAGAGACAAACATCAGGAAGAACCTTGACACGTTTCTTTTACGTGGCTTTTTGAAATTATTTAACCACATGTATTGAAGGGCTTACCTGCAGTTTTGAATAGGTTTCGAGAGAATTGCTGATAGTCACTGATCATTTATACAAGGGGCTCTGGATTCTAACAGAAACAAAACTTACCATTAGAAACTCTGCACAAGGCAGGACCATCCGGGGAATGAGGAGGAAATTATGAGTGATGAGTGAATATCAACAAATGGATCATGAAGTTTTCGGCTTGGCCCCCAAATCCTCCAAATTTGTTAAACTTATAGTTTATAGTCATGGAGTAATTAAGACTGTACAGAGTTTGGAATTCACCTGCCAGGAATGAAGCAGGATTTTTCCGTGGTCTTTCAGATTGAGGCTTATTGTAGTTCCAGGATCCTCTCCAAAAATGTTCTGTGTCTCTGACAAATTGACTCGTTCTGCCAGTGGGATTTTCTGCTGGACACTGGGCTATCCCCCAGAGGGACACATCTCCTGAAAATGGTGTACAACACAAGAGTGGCCAAACCCACTTAGCGCAACTAAAAAAATACAAAAGAAAAACACATCCAGGACCCAAACTTGAATTGGTATTTCATCAGTTGCCACAGAGAATTAACTGAATGGGCAGTACTGTACGAAAGGAGATGAGTACATGAAATCTATCCCACTTAAGTAGAGAAGTATTGTATTTGCTGTTACATAAGAATTACCGAGTGCTTCTTAGTTTTAGCCAAAGGCGAAGTTCCGCCTAATTTTCCCAAGGCCTGCCTTGGATTCTACCCCCACACAAGGTTTAACATTGGGTGCTAAGGCCTGCAGAGGACTTTGCTAGGAGCTGCTGATATAATACTTTGCATTGTTCAGAAAATCAGATAAGAAAGGGCACTTTTCTCCCTGGCCAGAACAAGCTATTGGCTGTGAAGAATTAGGCATTGGAGCCCTGAGGCCACAAGGCCAATGCATTTAGAGTGAGGGAAGTTAAAGAAACAGAAACACAAAGCACCTGAAAATGGGTGGCTTTTCTTTTTGTAAACGCAGAAGGAGTTATTACAGAACATGATCACCCTGAAGGTTATTTGGCCACATGCATTTGGGATTAAGCACAAGTTTTAAAAAGAGGGGAGACTCTCTCATGGCAGTGTTTGTATTTCCTGTGCTTTCCGTGTGCACTCTTTTAAAAAGAAACATTACACAGAGGAACCCCAAGGCGATGGTACCAGTGAAACAATACCAGTTTGAAACTCCAGAGGTGACTCTGGTTTTCATTATATGAGTGAGAGGTCATTATTTGAATGTTTCTCTCTCTCTCTCTCTCTCTTTAAATCCACAGCCTCTTGGTCTCCAGCCCTCCAGTGCGTCCATGGTCATTATTCTTTGGGTGTTTTAAGATTATAAATGTGGTGGAGGAGAGCCAAGTGGAGTCCCACAGTCCGGCTAGCTAATGAAAAGCCTTTGCTTCAGGGACATCATTCATAAAGAACAACCATGTCATAAATCACATATTGGCCCGTGTGCTTGTAACGAGAGCAAGAGAAATGGTCTGAATTCTCCTGGTTTCTCTACTAAGACAAGGATCTGTTCAGCAAAACAATCTCTTTAGGGCTTTGCTAAGTGGCAAGGGAGCATGAAAAACTTTCTCACATTTCTGGGATTGCAGAATGAGGAATTGTACAGTTGGAACCCAAAGCATTTGTGGAATTAATCTGGAGGTATGAAAAATGTAAAACTAT
>NW_011888875.1:469112-484975 GCF_000151845.1 Pteropus vampyrus
GATCTGAGATCCATTTAGGGTAAAGATATTACCTCTTAATCACCCAGATCCTATCATAGTACTTGGTCAATGAACCTTTGCTAAAGGAATCGAAGGTGGCTGAACACATGCTCATTGGCACTCCCTGGGAATTCTTTGTTCATGAAAAACGATTGCAATTTCTAATCTCCTTCACATATTCAGCATCTCATGGGCCAAGATAGAAGTCAGACATGCTGATCTCATCAGTGTAAAATTCAGTAGCTCAGTGACGGCAAAGAGAAACATTCTACAATATAGAAATGACTAGATTTGAAAATATTTAGTTTTCTTTCTTTCTTTCTTTCTTTTTCTTAATGATTCTTCAAGGCTATCTTTTGGTACCTGGATGATGCTGATTGCTAACACATGAACAACAACTTAGAGCTTAATGATAGCCTTCCTGGGTGGTCCATGAGACCAGCATCTTAGTCGCAGATATTTCCTGGAATAGCTCTGCCAGAGGTGCCACGAATGTGCTGCTGACAGGCAGGGATTGTGTCATCCGTAGTTTCCAAATGGAGAACTTCTGTTCATCCCACATGGTTTCAAATGTAAGATGATCTGCAGACTTGAGAGGAAAAGAAGGGTTTACAAAACAGACCTGTGGCTTTAGGAGATAATGATGCACTGAAAGGAAAAAGGAGGAATAATCACGAGGGTGCATTTGTTCCTGGATGGGACAAGTCTGAGTGTCTATGAGAGCATTTCTTCCCTTGTGTGAAGAGCTCTGCCCACCTGCTGGTCATCTTAATGGAACCTGCCTGAGCTGTACTTTGGGCAACAGAAGCTGCGTCTAAGCAAGTCTCCGCGACAGCACTGGCGTCCACTGAAGCCAGATGATGACAAGCTCTTCCTTTCCCGCTGTCCCTCTTCTTCCTGTGACATTGAGGATCACTTCTGGTGTATGGATCAAAAAGAAGAAACCATTTGACCGCCAACGTGCAGTGGAGAAACAGCTTTGTTTCACAGATTTTCTGTGTGAACATTCTCACTGCAATACTTACCTGGTTTCTAAACATTTTCTCTCCCTCTTCTACTGTCTCTTCAGCATTTCATCAGATTAACTTCTTTCTGAACTAATCATGGTTGTCAGCTATGACACAAATGTACCAGTTTGGGTGACTTCGCTGAAAATTTAGACATGGTAAGCAATGTATTGTATTACTTTTCCCCTTAACAAGGCTCTTTTTGTTTTCATGTTGTATGCTCTTGGATATCAAACTTCTTAAATACTTTTTTCTAATTTTGAACAAATATCAATGTAAGAAGCCACGAACTTCAAGGGCAAATTTATTTTATTTACCGCTAGTCTTAGTCTGGGATGTTGACAAAATTGCATGGGGCTAGCTCCATCAAGTTAATGTTCCAAGGCAGCTAACAGTCCTGCTGGTTTATATGAGAGTCATCAAGCAGCTGAATAGAGTAGAAGGTTGGGGACAAATAAGATTTAAAATTGATATCTCTTAAAAAAAACCTATGAACTTACTAAAGGTAAAGTTTGCCATTCATCTATCAATACTTGCTTTCCACTATGTTGATTTCTGCGATCTGAAGGTATGAATGAGTAAAGATTTGGCATTTCTCTTTCTCCAACTGACAGCTTTTCCTTTTAGATCAGTTGCCATATTCTCCTTCCAGGTTTTAATGCTCTAAGACTTTTTTCTTTAATTATTATTTTAACTTATAATAATTAAGGGTCAGCATAATTTTGAAGATTTCTCTGAAGTTTGTAACCAGTGCCTGGAGAAGTATCTTCAGGTCCACAGTTACTTATCCATAACTCTGAAATCTAGAAAGCTATGAAAAAATAGGAGTATTTTTTCAAAATAGGAGTATTTTTTCATTATGTTTGGCACAACTTAATTTGGTGACAAAGCCTGACCTGAAGGGAGGCAAGCTATTTATAGTCTGTAATAATCTTACACAGTGTGACTATTCATATCTGTTGTTGAAGAAAGATTAACATGTTTAATTGAGGGTGCTGTCGCAGACTCTGCTAGGGGTGTTACAAAATACACCACGAGTATCTTTCTAAAATATGAAAAATTATGAATTTTAAAGTACATCTTGCTCCAAGTGTTTGGGTTAAGGAATAGAAGACCTGAACTAAACTGCGCAGGGAAAGACTTTTCACTTACTTGTGAACTTTCAGCCAAAGTCACTGAGCCAAGGGAAATGACAAAACCATAGATGCAACTTTAAAGGGACAACCAATCCCTCACCCGACTTGCTCTTTACTTCAACATAAGGCAAGTCTCTTGCTCACTCTTGAGCATCCCATCTGAACACCACGCTCCTCTAGGCAGGGTATTAAATGAGGCTTAACCCGATTACCAACATATTGCTTTATTTCTCGGTGGTAGTAAATTAAGGCTTTCTAGAGTCTTACAGCACGCAGTGATTTGAACATTAGAATGTAAAAAAAAAAAAAAAAAGAAAAACAATCAGCATTCAATTTAGCAGAGGCAGGAAGGAAGCAAGTTTTAAAACCGATAAATTTCCTAGGGAGGCCTTTTGTTTGGTCTCTCCAAATCTGCTGAGCTGTTTCCCCAGTAACCTCTGTCATAGATTCACACCCCAACGGGAAGCAGAATGGAAGGGAAGATTGGGAAGAAAGGAGAAACTGGGAAAGAGTATGTGCTGGGCAATCAGTGAAAGTTTGTCTTTGTCTCATGTTTGGAAGATAGTTTAGGTGACGTGGCGAAGTGGTGGTGATGAACATATCTGTAATAATGGGATATACCTTCGCAGGGTGCCATTTGGGCTCTCCCTTTTCATTCCAGAAGTATTAAGGCAGCTCACTTGGAACACTCCAGTGCCAAGGGTTAGAAAAAATCCTTTGTGACTCAAATTTTGAAACTTTAGACAAGGTCACAAGTCACAGAGCAGGGGAATGCTACTTTCAACTCCTTTTCATGCTTCTAAACCCTACGACTATCACTGGATACTATCCCCAGCCAAATAATTCATTTTCCCCTGTGGCCTTGATTGCACATCTAAATTGCTGATGATGTTGATTGGCGAGAAGACCATATTTCATATGGTGCATGAAAGAAACCTCCTGGGCAGACACCACCTCACTCTATCTCCTCCTTCCCAACATAAGACAAAGGAACGCAGGGAGCCTACATGGGAGTGCAGTTGTCGAGTGGTGTGTAAGCTTGAGCTGAAACAAAGTCCACATGCTTGCCTCGGAGATGCAGAGGTTCTGGGTTTGGACGGTAGACCCTTTGAGAAAGAAATGGATGAACTGTTTGCACAGTGATGGAGGGGTGTGGCCAGAGAATAATTTGGGAAAGGTCACGTGTTTATTAACAAAGGCAACTAAATTTCATAAAACGAGTAATGGAATTTCTTCTGGCATCCTGATTTCACATGAATAGAGCTAGCAAATGGATCTCTATCCAAATAGGACCATTTAAAAATCACATTCAGCAATGATTTTAATGTTCTATTCCAAGGGCCTGGTTGGTGGACCAGCACCTAAGCCTTATCAATGTGTTCCTTCTTCCATTCGTCTGGCATTTTTTAGTAAACAGTATTTAAACACCTGGAAGTCTGCCGTGCACTTTCTGACAGAGAACATGCAGACAGCTACAAGGGAAGGCACACAAGGTGCAATCTGCACAATTAAATGCTTACGACTTAACCCCAATAGACTTCGTGTGATGAAGTCTGGATGCACAAAGAAATAAATAGATGAGAAAAGTAGAAATGTGATCTGAATGACAACGAGCCGTGGCGTCTGTTCCTGTCAGCTGCAGGGCAGATGTGCCTGATGCAGGCCACGTGTGCACTGGGATTAGAAAAATCTTGGAGGACATGTGTTCTCTTGGGTCTCGCTTGTTAATTAAAAATTCTGAGGGTCTTAACTCCTACTGAAAACACTCAGAAAGATCAATTTGCCTGGGCGGGTGTAGGCTTTGCTGAGATTAGGAATTTTTATTTATTATTCTTATTCTTCTTATTTTTTTTGTGATTAGGAATTTTATGGTGGTGTGAAGTGGGCTGATGCTGAAAGCACTTGTGCACAGAAACCATCCATCTAGCTGGGTGGGAGAAGGTGCCCAAGAGACTCAACCGTCGGAACAAATAGGGATGCGGGGGGTGGGGGGATACTCAGATCGGAGTGAAGGACATACAGGACACTGGCGTTGGCACATCCGAACCTCCTTTAAGCGTCCACAGAATGTATACCGTTGGCAGAGGTAGAGGCCCCGTGTGCTCTCTGCCAAGGTGCTTGTTTAGCGACATCTCAGTTCCCTCCATTCTAAAACGGGCATGAAGCTAATCTACAAGCTGGATAGCCTCTAATTCAGCGCTGGAAGCTAGAGCCCACAGTGGTCAAGTGCTTTGCCCTAGGTCACTGAGCTAGTAAGTGGCAGGGCTGGGGGCGGAATTCAGGTCTCCTCTTCCACCATCCTGCTTGAGAGTCTTTAAAAGGGTTTGGAAGTACTGTGTATGTAGACCAGGTGCTGTGACATTAATTTAACAAGAATTTGCTTGGGGTTGGATTGAAGAGTGTGGCTTTGGCCAATCCAGGCCTTTGAAGAGGAGGAGGTCTGGAGAGCATTATTTTTCTAATGGTTTGTTGCTGCTGGTGGGGGCGGGGAGTAGGAGGGATAGGGGTGTAGAACCCCGAAGACCTGGCCAGGAGGAGCGAGACAGAGAGAGAACAGGGCGTTTCTAAAGACACTGCCATCAGCTTTCTGAGACACATCTTTTGTGAGAACAGAAACTGCCTATGAACGACCTGACCAAAAAAAACCCATTTACTATAATAGAAATTTGTCCCCGCCCTTCCTTTCCTTGACCTCTGTTACCCATGAGAAATTAGGGGAAAAAAAAAAAAAAAAAAAAACCAAACAAACAAAACCAAAACATTTCATCTCGTTCATGTTTGTCTGAAGATAGCGCCGGACCGAAGCTGTCCCTTCAGAAGAAGGCAGGGTTGGTGTGCTCGATGACGCAGCGCTTGCAGTGGCGTTTCACAAACCGCAGAGCCTCCACGGACACCTCGCAGTCCTGGACGTTGAGCAGCTGGAGGTCGAAGCAGTTGGCCGCCACGATCTGCAGGCCCTGGCCCGTGATGCTCTCGCAGGACTTGAGGCTGAGCCGCTTGAGGTTGAAGCAGTTCAGGGCCAGGCACTCCAGGCCCGTGTCAGAGACCAGTGGGCACTTGCCGATGTCCAGAGACTTGAGCTTGGTGCAGTTCTTGGCGAGGTACTCCACGCCGTGGTCCGTGATGCCCTCGCAGCCCCTCGCGTTGAGGTAGCGCAGCTTGCTGCAGTACTTGGCGACGTAGCGGATGCCCACGTCGGTGACGCGGCCGCAGTGCGCGATGCTCAGGTACCGCAGGCGGGACTCCAGCTTGGCGATCTCCCGCAGGCCGAAGTCGCTGACAAAGCGGCAGTCGCTGACGCTCAGCTCCTTGATGGACGGGCAGTAGATCATTAGGTAGCGGAGGCCCTCGTCGGTGAGGCGGACGCAGCGGCGCAGGTACAGGTGGGTCAGCTGCGTGCAGTGCGCCGCGATGGTGTGCAGGCCCTCGTCCTCCAGCACGAAGCAGTCCGTCATGTCCAGGTAGCGGATGGAAATCTGTTTGCCATGCAAGGGGGACAGTTTAATGGAGGCCTCTCGGGTCAAGCTGATGCAGGTCACTTTGGAGCATCCTACATAAAGAGACAGAACACGTGCTCAGAGCAACTTCTGGCAATGGGGATAGGGGGAGGTGTCGCCTAAGGTGGGGGGCGGGGGGAGGGTGGCTGGCATGGATTCCTGCCCTTCCGAGAGCCACGTGCTCACATTACCCTTCCCTTCTCAGCCCCTGCAAAGAAGACCAGCAAGAATGGCTACTCCATGTTCCTTTGATTGTTCAAGTACTTGGATTATCTGGGGTTAAGGGAATTTGTGGGCTTCAGAATCAGAATCAAAGACCAGGTTCCATTTCCAGATCCATTGCTAGTTGCCAGAAATTGGGCAAATCAAGCCTTCTGAGTATTTCCTGTGTCTTAAAATTAGGATGTTAACTTTCCCTGCAAGGTAGCTGTGAAGAAGAAATGAGACGATGTGTGTAAACATCTTGCTCTGGCCCTGGAAAGTTCCGGAAGCTCGGTAAAGGTTAGTTCTACCCATGAGATGGTCTGGTAACTCTCTGATCCAAGGAAGAGAAGTGTGAGAGAGAAGTTTGGCCCTGACCTTGGTTTGGCAGAAAGAACTCCGGCTTGGGAGTCACACAGGGTTCAAGTCTCCTTTTTATGGCCTCAGGCAGGGTCTTAACTTTGCTGTCTCAAGACCTTCCTCTCCGGCCTAGGAGGGAACAGCTGGCATGCCTCCACTACAGAGAGATAACGAGGGTGCAGTCAGATGAGGGATGCAGGCAGGCTCTGAAACGCTTGAGAAAAACATGCAGTGTGAATCTATTAAGGTGACTATGGCGGGGGTGGAGGTGTGTGTGTCACTTTAACCCTCCATGGTGAAGGAAGAACAATTGTGTCGTCTGGATTATTGTTCTGGCCCATCAGCCAGCGTCTCTGCCCTGCCTTCACCCCCTGGTCTCCTCACAGCTGTCGGAGAGATTCTGGAAAACAAATGCAACAGCGTCACTCTGCTCCAAGCCTTTGGATGGCACCCGTCTCACTCAGAGTGTAAAATCTAAAGTCTAAGGGGGACTCGAGAACCTGTACCCCACTCCTCCAACCCCACTGGCCTCCCTGCTGATTTGCAGGCACCTCAGATACCCTCCTGCTTCAGGCTCAGTGCACTGGGCAGTGCTCTACCAGATGGCCCGATGGTGACGCATCCCTCATCATCCCAATGAACTAGTATTCCCCTCCTGATTCCCATTTATTCTCAGTATTCTCTGTCACTTTGTGGCATTATATATTATTTGTTCACTTTTGTATTTGCTGACCTCACTCTAGAATGCCAGTTCCTGAGAAAAGGGATTCTGGGCTGTTCACTGCTATATCCCTCACACCTGGTTCACAGCTGGTGCTCCATAAATATCTGTTGAATGAATGAATGAATGAATGAATGAATGGTTTATAGAGTGAAAAGAGTCTTCTACAGGAAGATCAGGTAAGATAATCCAACTTTGAATATTTAAATGTCCTTAGAACTTTGACCCTGGCTGACATATATCTACATTGAAAAACAGCTATCTATTTTATAGTTGATTATAATGCCTTTCGTTTGTGTTGAATTGTGAAGTTAACAAAGTGCTTTTATAAATAATTTTTTTTACCTGACTCTTAAAACAGTCCATTCTACAGATAAAGAAATTAATGCTCAGGAAGGTATCTTTAGATGCCTTTCTAAGCAGTGTTTCTAATCCCAAGAATATGTATGTGTATAAATTAGATATATTTGTACTATATATTATAAATTATTAAATATTTACATATAACATATGAAACACTCATTTCATTGTATATTTCAGTTCACTGTATATTACTCTGTAAAATGTGCACAGTATATTTTTATCATGTAAATATAAAGAATTAATATGCATAGCTAACATATATTATATAAATAAGTGCATATGTATATGTAGTTCATTCCACTATATAGTCTGTATATATATTTTTCATTTCCTCTCTACTCCTCTTCCCTAATCCCACTGGCAGGTCTAAAGCCAGGAGCCTCACCTCGGGCACCTCTGCGCCTTGCTGCTCACGTAACACCCGAGGTTCCTGAGCAGCTGCATAATAGTGCTGACGGGGCAGGCTGCCCAGGAAACTCATGTAAAATTCAGGTCCTTGGAGTAATGAGGTTCAAAAGCCACGTGCTACCAAGCCAAAGAACTTCAGGAAGGAGTAAAGCGTACAGCGCAACTCTGGAGAACAACAATGCAACTCGCCAGAGGCTGCCGGTGCTGCCTCCGTGGGCTCTGTGGTTTTGTGGAAGGTGGTTGGCGCCCCTCACCTTTAGCTTTGAAATTTCCTTTGTTTTGAGTTTCTTTTTTTAGAGTGAATATCATTTACTTATATTGGATTTCTAGGTCCACAATTGTAGCTGCCCACCTTTGATGCCTGTGAAGACACTTAGTTTTTCAAGAGTATGTGACAAACTTTGTTCCTAAACTCTTAGTTTCAGTTTATTGTATATATATTTAAAATAACAAGCGAAATCTGTTGCCCTCTAGGAAAGATACTGTATTTGGTCCAAGGAAATGTTTATCTTGTTTTTGAAAATGAGTCCCAAATTTAATAAAATACTAGTTGAGCTCAGTTTTGGTAAAGAAGCTATTTTGATATGCTTTTATTACTTTAGATCAATAATTTTTAACTTTAGCTTTAATTCTTACTGATTTGCTAAGTTTGGGTTAAAAGTTAAACAACAACAACAACAAAAAAAACTGGCCCATGGCTAGGTAATTTCTATGGCCAGTTCATGAATTCATAGATTACAGACATAGAGAGAACCTTAGAAATCACCCAGTTTAACCTTAGTTTTTTAAAGAGGAGACATCTCAGGCTCAGTGAGATTATGTGATTTGTACAGCTAGACTAGGGCAAAGTTTCTCGACTAGTAATCCAAGGCTTCAATTATTGGAGGGGTGGTAAGACATGACTAAGATGTGGCATGCATTGATGAACTTGACGGGAGGTGCATCAACATGAAGTGAGCATTTGGACCCTGAGAAATCAGAAGTCTTGGAAGTGGGGACATCAGCAAGGGAATTCTTGAAAGAGAGAAGCAACCTGGATATATAGATATGGAGCCCACGTAGTAGAGAGACAAGAAAGCATGGGCAGGGGGTAGGGTAGGGTGGAGTGAGGAGTGTCTGTACCACGGAACGAAGGGTGTCTGAGAGGATTTAATGAAGGCTGAGCAGGAATGGCCGGTTGGGATCAGGTCATGGGTGTCGGCGTGGGGAGGGGTGCTGCCTTAACATTCAGGGTAGGGGGTATGACCATTGCTAAAAAGGGAATGGTCAATATGGGTTGAACAAATCTGTGGGGTTTTTTTTTTTCCAATAAATTTCAGATTTGGTTCAGCTTTCACAAATATCTTCTTCGTGTCTTCATAATGGGGTTGAGATGAGTATAAGGAGAGTGGTTAGAGAAGCATGCATCTATGTAGACAGGTAGAGGAGAGGGGGTTAACTCAAGGTCCTGGGGAAACAGAATCACCTGGACAGGATTGAATTGGTTGGAGATACAGAATTTGGAAGAGAAGCAGGAAGGACTCCAGGTCTCCAGCTGGAAAGGACTGTTTTAAAGCAATTTAATTTGCAATAATTATATTTTATATTTTGAAAATTGCTTGGTTCAGTATACTCCACTGATGTTTAAAGGTGTTAATTGTGATAGTTAATTTTGTGAGCAAAGTTGAGTGGATGATGAGGTGCTCAAATATTTGGCTAAACATTATTTCTAAGTGTTGCTAGATAATATTAACATTTCAATCAGTGGACTCAGGAAAGCAGACTGCCCTCTCGGGTGGGAATCTAAATGTTGAGGACCCAAATAGAATAAAAGAGAATTTTCTCTCTCTGCCTTCTGTTTGAGCTGTGACATTGGTCTTCTGCTTCCTTTAGACTGGGACTTACACCCTCAGCAACCCTGGTTCTAAGAACCTTAAACTTGGACTAAACTATACCACCAGATTTCCAGGGGCTCCAGTTTGGTAGATCATGGGACTTCTCAGCCTCAGCAGTTCTCTGAGCCAATTCTTCGTAAAAAAAAATCTCCCCCGCCCCATACATACATAAACACACACTATGGGTTCTGTTTCTCTGGAGAACTCTGACTAAACATTAATAAGAAGTAACATGTGATCATGAGAAAACACTACAGCTAGTTCAAATAATTTTCAATGACTTTTAAAGACAGCTTTCCAGGTGGGCATATTCTGCATTGTTGGGAATGGGAGAAACAGTCTCATGGTCTCTGGGGGAATTAAGCTCTTGACCACTGATGAGTGTTCCACAGTCAAGTTTACCATCTTTGAGAAGGTGGCCACTATCGAGGCCAGCTGTAAAAACCAAGGAGAACAAGGCAAAGATGAAGTCACCTCTGGCAGCTCTGTATCAGTATAACAGTTTCCAGATTTCCTCGTAACTGGAGGGCACCTCTCAGCGGTGGTGATGACAAATTCATCCTTAAGGCTTGCTGGGACTTTCAACAAGCCCCAAGGATGAAAACCTACCACTGCTTCCTCCATATCTGAAATTCTGTGCTTTTAGGTTACAGATTCCCCTTGTTTTAGTCTCTGTGTGTACTGATGATGGGGGGTGGGTGGGGAGACATGCAAGGAAGCTATAGAAATATATTTGGATGTGCAAGTTACTCAGGTTGGTGCAGAGGAAGGGCATTGAGACTCACAATGGTTAGTCAAGGGGGCGAAGCGGGGTCCACTCACCCAGGCTAGAAGCCCAGAAATTTCCACTCCCAAAGGGCCAAAGTAGTTTTTGCATTTCTGAATTTCAACGGGACTCCGAAAATGAGGGCACAATTACACACAGCCTGCGTTAAGGGTGTAGGGGGAGCCTCTTTAACCAAGATGGGGATTCCAAAAATAAATCATTTTCTAATTGGAGAAAGGAAAAGAAAATGAGGTGTTTATAAAAGAGGCCCACAATGCCCAGAATCTTAGAATGTTAAAGAATCCAGTCTCTTGCCTTTCCCCACCCCTCCCTTAACCAGAGAGAGGAAACGCAGCTAGAGAAAGCTGTGAATTGTCCCAGATCACAAAGGTTTGAAACGAGTTTCCACCACATCACAAAGCTTTCTCTTTCCAGAATTCCTCGGGGGGAAAATGTAAGAAAACCTCTTCGTTTCCTGCTTCTTTATGCCAATGGCTGCTCACGACTGAACATACGGTTACTATGGTTTTGTACTGAAGCCAGCTGAAGAAGGGGAGCAAAGAGTTGCTTTCCAGCAAGGGAAAGAATCTGCAAAAAATAATTGACTGTCATCTGAAATATTTTCAGATGTCGGCTTTCAAAAGCCGAGAGAGCTGGCTTTTACCTCGGGTTTCGTTGGAGGGTATCATTTACCTCAGACGCTTGCAAACTCCAAATTCTGTTTATTTGCCCATTACAGTGGGTTTTACTTCTCGACCCCTCCCAACAATCCCTGAGGTTGTGGCTTGCGCTGTTCATTTCTCTAACTCCCTGATGCATCTTACATTCGAGCCTCTCCAATGTTCGTCTTTTTGACTGGGCGGCAGACGAGATAAAGCGAGGCTGTTAGTCTGGCCGGATCCATGTCTGGCGCCAAAGTGCGAGTCTGGGTTTTAATTCTTCCTGCCTGGGAGAAGTTTTAGAGCAAAGCAGCTATGCTGGGATTTCCCTCAGTTTTTAAAAGGACTAATGGCTCCATCGATAGGCTTTACTTTTGCACTACGCGAGAATTCTGCTTAAGAAAAGATACAGAATCAACCCTCATTTGAGGAGAGTAGGGGTGAAACATAACGAGACACTTGACCAGGATAGATTTTCCCCAATGTCTGCGAAATCGCAATCACAGGCACAGCCCACAGCTCAGGTCTTGGGGCTGCCGAGCAATAACTGATGGATGATGGACGGAAGGGTGGTGTCTAGACTCCCCAAGCTTGAGTTAGGTACTTTGTTTCTACTTCCCTGTGAGTAGATACTTGGTTGCTGTGACAATCGTGAGAGGTACGGGGAGGAAAGACACTTAAAAGTCATGCTAAGGTGAACTGCCAACGGGACTTCTGGTAGACATTTGATGAAAGGGACATGTCTGGCCTCTGGGGTCCTGATTACATAGAGACAGTTTCTCTGGAACTCAGCCTCCCTCCTTCCCACCTTCCATCTCTAATGGCTATCAAGGAGCGGTGCCTCCCGCGGTGCCAATGTCATCTACTTCTTTGGGATGATGCCTTGGGAAGGACCCACTGATGGGAGGCCAGTGGCCCTTTACCTGACACATCCAGGTGCTCCAGGTT
The DNA here is from genome assembly GCF_000151845.1 of Pteropus vampyrus. Lineage (NCBI taxonomy): Eukaryota > Metazoa > Chordata > Mammalia > Chiroptera > Pteropodidae > Pteropus > Pteropus vampyrus. The sequence continues at coordinate 481,053 of NW_011888875.1, forward strand.
GGGGCAGAGGGACACCACGTCAAAGACGGCCTCGTTGGAGATGTTGTAACAGCCCGAGACCTCCAGTCGCCTCAGTTCGGGGCAGCACTGGGCAATGGTGTAAAGCCCTCTGTCCGTGAGCCGCCGGCAGCCACTGACCGTCACGGTCTCCAGCATGAGGCAGACGTTGGGTGTGTCCTGGCAGAGCCTGCGGGTCAGCACCTTGAGGGCGCGGTCCACGTTGATGGTCTCGCCCGTCAGGCGGATAGTCCTCCAGAGCCGCGGGTCCCAGGCCAGGTTGTACCAGCGGCGGCACACGCGGGCGCAGCGGCACAGCTGGTTGGTGGGCAGGAAGGAGAAGACGTGGACCAGCGAGTGGTCCGGGAGCCGCTCGATGCTGGCCTGCTCCTTCTGCGGTCTGGAGGCGAGCCGGATGAGAGGGTGGGTGAGGCGGGTCGGCGGCGGGGAGTGGACCATGGCCACCGTCTCCCCGGTGATGGAGGACGAGGAGGTGGACGAGCCCCTTCCATTCTGAAACCCGGGCAGGTTCGGTGGGCATATCAGGGCTGGGCTGGGCGTGCTGAGTGTGCGCATGCTCAGGTCGGAGTCTGCCAAAGGACAGAGAGGAAAGGGTTAATGACAGTCAGGGTGGCGCCCCCGGAAGGAGGCAGGTGCGGGGTGACACTCTCGTTCCACGGATACCCATCCCCGGCCGACCCTGCGGACTCCATCACTGGAAGCAGAAGCTCATGCAAGTTTCACCCGTCCCAGAAAGGCGCCCATCCTTCATCTGCACCAGGGTGGGCAAACTTTTCCGTAAAGGGCCGGATTTGGAATGTTGGAGGCGCTGCGGGCCATATGGGCTCCGTCTCTGCGGCAATTACTCAACCTGCCGGTTGTGCAAAAAGCTGCTATAAACAATATGTAAACGAACAGGCGTGGCAGTTTCAATAAAATTTGTTTTATAAGAACAAACCAGCTGCGTTTGGCCTGAGGGCCGTAGTTTGCTGACCTCTGATCTGCACTATTGATGATTATCCAAAGGGCACAACTTCAAAGTTTCATTATTTCTATTCTGAGAGGAAACTCTGTATATTATGAACACAAACTGATTTAATGTCCTAATTACATTTTGGTTAGGCAGAAAATACGCTTCATTTACAAACGAGGAGAATGTTTCAGAAAGGAAGTCAGGTCAGTGGGTACAGATGAAGTTTGCTGTCTTTGCTCTTACCTGTCCCCTTCACATCCAGTCCTCCGTCTCTTGATAAGGGTACCCTAAACTCTGGGGCCCGGGCCTGGGGAGCACCCTGCTTCTTCTGTTAGATTTTAGATGGTACTTTCAGGCCTTGAATATCTGTGATAATATCAATTTTTTGTTCTCATTAACAAGCCTTTCCCTTTTCATTTGAATGTGAGTCATATTCTGTTTCTTGGATGAGACACATGGCTTGATGACGGCACAGTGGTTTTTAAGTTTATGAGGGATTAAGTTCTTCAGAAAGCTGCTTTAAGGAATCTTCTCAATTCATACCCCCCCCACCTCAATATATATGTATGAGAAAGAATTTATTCTCTATAAATGTTATATAGTTTATATATATGATATATTTATCTAGGAAGACATTTATTCTCTCTAAATATATTTATATGTTTTACACAGACCAATGTATATATATTTTGGGTATATATACATATATTTGGGGTATACATACAGAAAGGAGAGACAGACAAGACAAAGAAAGACAGAGACAGAGACTTTCTTTCCAAAACACAAATTTCTTTGTCTGTAAAACAGTGAGTTAGGCTAGATGATTTGTAGGTCATTTACAGCTCTCATTATAGCTATAAAGACTTAAAAAGTTTTATCCCCGTCTACGTTTCCACATTTCATACCTTGGGAATTTTCAAGCACTCATCTTTTCAAAGAACTGCCGGGAGTCACATACAACGCAAGAAATTCTGACACCTACATCTCCACCTAGTGCGTGTTTGTAGTTTTCTTACCCAAGAAAACTTTGTAGTTTTGTACCGCAATAAGTTTTTTCTTTTACTCCTTTATGACCTAACCTTGTCCTTCACATATCCACAGCTTTGCTTATGAAGGTCTGTGATTTATTGTCTGCCTCTAAGCCCCTCTGCCCCCACCTTGTCTCCCTCTTGAAATACAAACACCTTTTGTGACTCAGTGTGAATGCCACCTCCTCTAACAACATTTTCTTGGTGTCTTTGAGAGATAATTAGTTCCTTCCCTTTTAAAATCCCCACTCCTTGTTCTATAGTCATTTGTGAATTTATCTTTCCCTATTGTGTTTGATTGTATTATTTTTCTCAATTCTGCATCCCTCCCTGTAATCCCCACATCCTTTGTCATGTGACTTTGCAGTTCCTCCCAGGCAGAGTATATTTCCTTCGTCTAGTGATGTTGGGCTTGGCCATGTGACTTGCTTTGGCCAATAAATGCTAGGGGATGTGATGGGCCCAAAGCTGTCGGTGTGGCTTGGCTTGCCCTCTGGTGTTTTTCCATTATCATGAAAAGAATATGGCTGGCTAGTCCACTGGTCTTAGGGCTATGAGAGGCCCACGGAGCTGACAGAACCAGCCCCAACCTGCAGCTGAACTCAACCCAGCCCAGCTGGGGTCAGGCAATGCCCAGATGAGCCACAAATGTGTGAGCTAAAATACTAAGTTGGAGAGTGATTTGTTATACAGCATTACTGCCTCCTATTACACTCAAAACTCCTTTGAGACAAGGATTCAGTCATTTTCTTATTTGTGTCCTGGCAGCAACTGGTAAGGTTTATGATACATAGTAGGTGCACATAAATGTCTTGAGTTGACTAGAAATATTTATATGTTTCAAAACTAATAATTTCTAGCTTGGTATGTACTTTTCTATCCCAGGTGGTATACATGCTGCATTTTAAACCATTCATAAGAAAAGAAACATGTACTTCCCACTTTTGTAATCAGCTAAAATAAACAGAAAGTCTTTAAGGAAAACCTTAAGTGTAAACCAATTCGCGATTTCAAAACTACCCCAGTCCTAGCCTTTATCATTGCATGAACTCTGGGAACTGTCTCCGAAGTTGGGTTTTTCTTGAGCAGGGGACAACCTATTCTGAGCCCCAAAGGAAGGGCAATCTTGGCTTTTAGCAATGATGAGGACTCTGATCTCCCTCCCACCTGCCGAGGTTCTATTCATCTTGAAAGAGAGGATACTCAGCAGCGCTCTGGGGGTACCAGCGCGGCGTGAGCTCGCACCTGAGGATGAGATATAGTACTGGTGGGGGTGGAAGTGGGAGCCTGGGAGCTAGCTGCATCTGTAAGGGGCTGGGAGCCTGGGAGCTAGCTGCATCTGTAAGGGGCTGGGAGCCTGGGCGCTAGCTGCATCTGTAAGGGGTTGCCTTTTCTTCACTTTTGATGCTCCCAGCACTGAGGGGTGGAGCAGGAGCGCGTCCAGATTGCCTAGCACCGCTGAGCTTTTAGTAACGCTTTCCGTTTTTTCTTTCTTTCCTTTGCCAATAATCATAGCCAGTGGTAACGGAATTCACACTCAGATAGAGATGGCAGCCTTGCACACTAGTGAGGACATTCTGCCCTGAAAAGGAGTCAGGAGCATGGTGATAGCTCTCCTGCCCTCCCAGAGCTCAGTGGCAGGATTCTCGGCAGGCATTCTGGTGGCTCTGTGCTGCTCACAAGAGTGGGGAGACAATCGGCAGAGTCCAGGAGACTCTGCCAGGAAAGCTGGATGTCTCTTTTGCCAGAGCAGACACCGTGATTCTCTGGTTCCTTCCTACTTATTCTTCAGCAGGTCAAGAACTCCTAGTTTCGAAAGAATATAATTTGTCATAATTGAATAAATAGCACCTGATAACTAAAAAAATAAAGAATGAAGAGTACTGCCATGGTCTGAATGTTTGTGTCTGCCCTAAAAATTCATA
>NW_011888875.1:485360-487821 GCF_000151845.1 Pteropus vampyrus
AACATATTTAATATATAATACATATATTTACTATATATTCATATTTCCCCAATACACACACATATGCACATACATATTTTAATTTGGAAATAAATGTTAATTTGGATAAAATGCACATGTCTTGCCACACAGTCTGTCTCACCCTTCGATACTAAGAGCTGTTTACTGCCACTAGGCTTGATTTATAAAAACAAAAGTTTTTTATGTAAAACTATCGAGAAGCCCAGAATGTAAATGTTTATTTGCCAGGAAAATAGGGCATGACTTCAAAATCAAATAAGGATCAGACCACCTCCCGAGTAGCACATTTCATTCAGATAAGGGTCTGCAGGGACCTAGTGAACTCTGTACATAGATTTTTTTCTCCTGTGTTCCTTTCAGAGGACTGGCGGCTAAATGGACATTGGCAACAGCTGCTAATTTTTCTGGTAGAGCTTAGAAACAAGGATGCTGATGCCCTGACATCTGGACACACAGTGAGAATAGGATCAAGGATAACTATTAAGATGATAGAGTTAAGAGGAGGCTGGAACCCTCCTCCCGGCCTTATGACATTGCAATACAAACAGAAGCAGAAAGAAAGCTGACTTTATGGGAATTTAGAATATGGATTTAGAATATTTTGTAGGCATGAATGTATTTTCAAATCTGAATACCTATTCCGAGTGAATTTCTGCCTACCTGATGTCTTGAGGGTGAATTTGGCCTGTTTATCTCAGCACTAAGGTAATACGTGATGGGCTAAAACACCATTTAACAATCATTCTGAGAGAATATTATTACTAACTTTAATACATTGTATGCATTTATATAAAAATTATCCATTATGCTCTATCTTTCTTGACTTTCCACCCTAGGCAAGTGGTGAGATGCATAAATAGCACATGGAAGGATTCTACACTGCCAGACTTTGAGCAGGGAAAATAACATAATTTGCAAAAAGTGCCAAATGGAATAAACATTTCCAAAAGCTTCTATCACGGATGAAATTCATCGATGCCCACATCAGGTGTCTTTAAATTTTGCCTAGTCCTTTTGATAACTGGAAGTGGGGATCATAATGAAATGGCACAGAGTAGTTTGTTTAATGGCGTTTCTTTCCTGCTTCTTCTGTGGTCGCCAGATCGGCATAAGGAGCAGATATCACTCGCAAAGCATTCTTGGCAAGACACATTGCACAGAGGTTTACACAAAGGGCTCTCAATCATTTATTTGAAGATAAAACATCCTCTGAAATATCAGGAAAAAGGGATGTCCAAGCTCTTAGGAGAGGAATACATCTTCGAAACATGAAATATTTCTAGAATGTAAAGGTCAAGTGGCTTTCTTACCTACCAAGACCACTGTTTTCCCTGTAGACATTCTTTGAGCAAACTTTTTTTCAAGAATAAGTATGAGACCTGATAACGCGATCTTTTAAAGGTGGATTCTATGAATTACTTTGCAGTGGATGGATGGGTGCATGGAGGGGCAGACAGAGAGACAGATAAAGCTACCAGAGGAAAAATCTGCAAAAAAGGACATGTCTGGTTAATTTCAAATATAAGAATGAGAAAAGAAGTTGTCGATTATGAATATGTAAGACCCTAAGACAGAGATGAACTCGTGTATCATGAAAGCAGAATGGGAGAGTTTAAAGGAGAAATGATCACATATTTTTTGCAATAGGATGTGAATTTTGTGGCCTGTGTCTCCTAATGATATTCAGAAGCTGGATAAATTTAAAAGATTGAAACAGAATAGAAGAACCACATAGTGCTGATACTTGCAGGAAAATATACAGATGGACTGCAAGGAATACACAAGGAGAGACATTGGGTGTGAAAATTCTGTGGGTTGGGCTGTGGCAGATTCTTGGATTATAGGTTAATGGGCAGAAAAGCAAGCAACGATTCCTTCATTCATTGGATCATTTCACACACATTGTTGCTGCAACCTGCATGCCCAGTTGGGGTCTCGGAAGGGAGGCGTTTTCTGCATTTGACTAGATTATAAACCAAATTCCTAGCCTACCTCCTTTCTGTACCGCAATCCAATTAAAGTACCTCCTCAGCCTAGATGCTGGCCTCTCCGATTTCTTGTATCCTTTCGTGAGAGAGAAAAACGCCTCTGTTAGAATGTACTCAAATCACACAACATCCAGATGGTAAAGAACAGACGTTTGTCCAAGTCTGAGAAAAAGGTCCGTCTTTGGGAGCCCAAGGTGAAGACGATGAATCTCTCAGTAGTCAAAACATTTGAATTAAACAATATCTTTGTTGAGCTTTCAGATTTTCTCAAAATCAGTATAATCTTTGACACAATGGACATTCTAAGTCAAAAAATTATAATTCTACATTTTTATACTGACATTGTCAACTGTTGTTTGAACTAAGAGATAGTTGATTCTTTAAAGTTTAAAAGCTTGTGGCTTCGTTAATTATTTAAAACATTTCCAAGTATGTAATTTACATGAGAATAA
>NW_011888875.1:487871-491328 GCF_000151845.1 Pteropus vampyrus
TAATACATTGTATGCATTTATATAAAAATTATCCATTATGCTCTATCTTTCTTGACTTTCCACCCTAGGCAAGTGGTGAGATGCATAAATAGCACATGGAAGGATTCTACACTGCCAGACTTTGAGCAGGGAAAATAACATAATTTGCAAAAAGTGCCAAATGGAATAAACATTTCCAAAAGCTTCTATCACGGATGAAATTCATTGATGCCCACATCAGGTGTCTTTAAATTTTGCCTAGTCCTTTTGATAACTGGAAGTGGGGATCATAATGAAATGGCACAGAGTAGTTTGTTTAATGGCGTTTCTTTCCTGCTTCTTCTGTGGTCGCCAGATCGGCATAAGGAGCAGATATCACTCGCAAAGCATTCTTGGCAAGACACATTGCACAGAGGTTTACACAAAGGGCTCTCAATCATTTATTTGAAGATAAAACATCCTCTGAAATATCAGGAAAAAGGGATGTCCAAGCTCTTAGGAGAGGAATACATCTTCGAAACATGAAATATTTCTAGAATGTAAAGGTCAAGTGGCTTTCTTACCTACCAAGACCACTGTTTTCCCTGTAGACATTCTTTGAGCAAACTTTTTTTCAAGAATAAGTATGAGACCTGATAACGCGATCTTTTAAAGGTGGATTCTATGAATTACTTTGCAGTGGATGGATGGGTGCATGGAGGGGCAGACAGAGAGACAGATAAAGCTACCAGAGGAAAAATCTGCAAAAAAGGACATGTCTGGTTAATTTCAAATATAAGAATGAGAAAAGAAGTTGTCGATTATGAATATGTAAGACCCTAAGACAGAGATGAACTCGTGTATCATGAAAGCAGAATGGGAGAGTTTAAAGGAGAAATGATCACATATTTTTTGCAATAGGATGTGAATTTTGTGGCCTGTGTCTCCTAATGATATTCAGAAGCTGGATAAATTTAAAAGATTGAAACAGAATAGAAGAACCACATAGTGCTGATACTTGCAGGAAAATATACAGATGGACTGCAAGGAATACACAAGGAGAGACATTGGGTGTGAAAATTCTGTGGGTTGGGCTGTGGCAGATTCTTGGATTATAGGTTAATGGGCAGAAAAGCAAGCAACGATTCCTTCATTCATTGGATCATTTCACACACATTGTTGCTGCAACCTGCATGCCCAGTTGGGGTCTCGGAAGGGAGGCGTTTTCTGCATTTGACTAGATTATAAACCAAATTCCTAGCCTACCTCCTTTCTGTACCGCAATCCAATTAAAGTACCTCCTCAGCCTAGATGCTGGCCTCTCCGATTTCTTGTATCCTTTCGTGAGAGAGAAAAACGCCTCTGTTAGAATGTACTCAAATCACACAACATCCAGATGGTAAAGAACAGACGTTTGTCCAAGTCTGAGAAAAAGGTCCGTCTTTGGGAGCCCAAGGTGAAGACGATGAATCTCTCAGTAGTCAAAACATTTGAATTAAACAATATCTTTGTTGAGCTTTCAGATTTTCTCAAAATCAGTATAATCTTTGACACAATGGACATTCTAAGTCAAAAAATTATAATTCTACATTTTTATACTGACATTGTCAACTGTTGTTTGAACTAAGAGATAGTTGATTCTTTAAAGTTTAAAAGCTTGTGGCTTCGTTAATTATTTAAAACATTTCCAAGTATGTAATTTACATGAGAATAATATGTTTTGTGTTCTTAAGTTACTTTAAATATGTAAAGAATACCAAAAAGTATAACTGTCTTTAAAAAACCTATAAACTTTTTTTTTTCTCATGGTTTCAGGAGTCCTGGAAATTTTACATCTTTAGTAATTACAGTACAGGATAAAAAATATTCAAGGCATCTCATACACACATGCTTATTAGACACATTTTCTTCTAACTAGATAGCTGCCTGTTTTGTTTAAGTTTTTATTTTCAAACCACTGCTGTTTACACTCTAGAAATATTTACATTATACTGGCCTTTCAAAGTCAAAATTTACAAAGCTACTCTGAATTTTTCCTCTCTGATTACCAAAAGTTTTGTGCAAGATGCTTTCCATTATAAGTGGTCTTTCTACCCAAGAACTCTTGCCATGAAAAGCAAGGTTTCTTTTCTTAGTTTAAACTCAAGCTTAAAAAAATAGATCTAGAAAACCTAGCTAGTGAAGAAAAAAAATACCATCCGAAGGATCTTTTTCCTTCTTGTTTGATTTCAAAATATGTTTTCTTAATGGGGTTCATGTCGTGTACACACTTAAAGTAATGGTCGCTATAAAGTAAAAGTTTACATAGACAAGGTTAACGTTGCCTTTTGTCTGGAGGAGTTGCCTGAAGGAATTCTGGGTTCTCGTTGGTAAGGTCATCTAGAAGGTGGCACCCACAGGATCAGATTATGGCTAAGACTTTTGTCCAAGACCAAACCCCCTGCCTCATCAGTCACCTGGACTAGTCCCATGAGGGTCGAGGTACGGCGAGAGCCCTGAAATCTTCACGAGATGACAAGGCGCCTCTATTATCAGAGCACATGGTCCAGTCCAACACCTGGCCCTTGATTTATGCTTGAACAACAGTTCTCCAATGTCACCGAGTTTCTGGCTCTGAACTGACCTGACCACCAGTTATTTTTCCCCTTATCTCCTCTAGAAGGAATTTAATTCCTGCTAAGGAAGCTTTCAGTCACGTTGTTCTAAATGTCATCAATATCATCAATGAAATGTACAGCATGGCATCTTTGGATCTACAGTGAGTTTGATTTTGTTTGTAACATGACTACCTCGAAAGGACCTTTCAGGAAATTTATGCTTGAGGCAATATCGGGTGGCCTCAGAAACTATATGAGTCCTGGATTATAATTCACCAGTCTCCTGATGGTTTTATTTTGTGTTGAAGCAATAATTTCTTAGTTCCCTCCTTCTTCTTATATATAAAATAGCAAAGGGAGATGATCTTATACTATTTATTCCCTAACGGAAAGCAGGACGTTTCAATCCTGGGAGATATTTCATCCACTGCTGTTAGATGCCACCTTTCTCAAAAGGAAAGTGACATTCTCCTTATGGTAGAGCATGTTTTTAGAATCTCCTTCAACATTTGTTAATTTTTCCTTCTTCTTTTTTTTAAAGCTGGCCTCAGATTCAAGATCTTTGACAGACACCAGCATTTAGCTAGCATTTAATAATGTTTTTACTGTTTTGGATTTTTATTGTTCTTTATAATTTATTTTTATTTAAAAAATCATCCTCTATGGCAAGGGATACCAGTTTTCTAAGTAAGGTAATGTTGGAATATTTATTTTTTAAACAATAATTTAAGTTTATTTAAAAAAACAAAACAAAACATTGAGTGAATAAGTGCAGAAGGTGAGTAGATATGGCAAAAACCATGACAGCGTTTGTGAATGTCTTAAGTTCAGGATATGCTGTTCGGGTGGAAAGAACACAGAAGACAGATGAACTTGAACTCCTGCCTCTGCTCAACTACGCG
>NW_011888875.1:491378-493727 GCF_000151845.1 Pteropus vampyrus
GCATTTAGCTAGCATTTAATAATGTTTTTACTGTTTTGGATTTTTATTGTTCTTTATAATTTATTTTTATTTAAAAAATCATCCTCTATGGCAAGTGATACCAGTTTTCTAAGTAAGGTAATGTTGGAATATTTATTTTTTAAACAATAATTTAAGTTTATTTAAAAAAAAACACAAAACATTGAGTGAATAAGTCGCCGTACCTCGACCCTCATGGGACAGTAGATATGGCAAAAACCATGACAGCATTTGTGAATGTCTTAAGTTCAGGATATGCTGTTCAGGTGGAAAGAACACAGAAGACAGATGAACTTGAACTCCTGCCTCTGCTCAACTACGCGTAAGTCACTGAAACTTCACGAGCCACAGGTTACTTTTGTAAACCAGAAAAAATTCCACCCACTTCACAGAGTAGGTAGATGGAGCCTATGGAAAGTAATACTGCTGTCAGCAGAGGCATCTAAGAAAAATTATACAGCCTCTGTTGAGGACTCCGTGGGGGGAAGAAATTCTGAACTCTCCTGCCGTGGGGCTATGTTTTTAGGGACATATTATTCTGAGTTCCCTAGTATAGTCCCATCTTTATAAATTTCTTCTTGTTGCCTCCAAAAACCTTTGAAATGTCTTTCCGGTCAGCAAGAGGGGACTGGAGGAGGGAGAGGGGAGACTAAAAATGAAAATCCATGGTTAGAGCACAATATACTTACTCTTGGTTAACGAAATACAGCCATTGCATTTATTGGTAAAATGATATTGTAATTGCGAAAGCTCTTCTCACAGTTTATTTGATAAATCTGTTTTTCTGTGACATACTGGACTGCTCTCTCCTTGATATTCCTCCTGTGGCTTTTGAGGCACCATTCTCTCCCTTCTGCTTTTCCTTTCTCCTTCTCAGGTCCCATTTGCTCACCCTCTTCTGTGATGCTCCCCAAGAGTTTCATCCTCGTCTTCTCTGTCAGCATTGGGCCTCCCTCGGGTGGGCTCATGCACTCACACGGCTTCAGCGATTGCCTATAAGCTAACGACTCCCGAAACCCAATGATTTCCAGTAGAGACCAAGCTCTTTTGATTTCTGTCTCTCTCTCAAACATTAAATGCATCGTTGCTAGACCAGTGCTGTTGAATATGGTGGCCACCAGCCACATGTGGCTGTCGGAAATTAAATTTATTAAAATTAAGCTAAAAATTCAGCTCGTCGGATGCACTAGCCACATTTCAGGAGCTTATTAGCCACATGTGACCAGTGGCTATTATACTGGACAGCACAGATATAGAATAATTCCATCACTGTAAAGAATTCTACTGGACAATGCTATAACAGCCCTCGTCCCACGAGGGCACTGGACGTTATCTCCAACACACCATGTATAAGGATGAATGCATCAAGATCCTTTGCAAAACAATCTTCCTTATGTTCTGTATTAACTGTTAATGGTATCTCGCCTCTTGTCAAGTCTGTCTCCTAAGCTAGAAACCTGGGAATCACCTTGAATACTGCCTATATCTAATCAAGTCCCTTACTTTGATTAGCTTATGGGTCTAACATCTCCCTCCCTTCTCTATCTCCACTGCTACCTCCCCAGCTCAAGTTTTCATCATCTCTCTCTCCTCTCAAGAACTTCTTAACTGAGATTTCTGACTCTGGTCTTTCTTCCAAGCTCTCTACCAGGCTAATGGAGCTTCTGCCCTGCATTTAAAGTTAACTTTGTAAAATATGGTCTAGTTTCCCAGCACCCAAACCGTGCATGGCTCATTCCTATTTTGTGGGTTGAACTGTTCCCCACAAAGATATGTTGAAGTCCTGACCCCTGGTACCTGTGAATGTGACCTTATTTAGAAATTGAATCTTTGAAAATGTAATCAAATTAAGATGAGGTCATACTCGATTAAGGTGGTCCTTTAATGCAACGTGACTGGTGTCCCTATAGGAAGAGAAAGCAGAGACACGTGGAGAGAAGACAAAGAAACATACAGATACAGAGGTAAGATGGCAGTTTAAAGATGGAGGCAGAGATTGGAGTTACGCTGCCATAAGCCAAGGAACATCTGGGGCCATCAGGACCTGAAGGAGGCGAGGAAGTGTCCTCCTTTATGTCCCTGCCACCATCTTGATTACGAACTTCTAGTCTCAGAACTGTGAGTCAATAAATTCTGTTGTTCCAATCCACCTGGTTTGTGGCACTTTGTATTCCCTGGACACCAATATGCTTCTTTCCACACTTTTTTACTGTTTCCTACGTGCCAGGCGTTGTACTGAGCGCCGCCCGGGGAATAAAGTCTAATTTTTGGAGTGTCTAGGAGACCTTTCCCCAACATTTACGAATCAGAGCACCTGTTCATGCTGTTCTC
>NW_011888875.1:494802-504827 GCF_000151845.1 Pteropus vampyrus
GGCCTGCAATCTATAATTCTCAACCTTCAAGTTGCACTTAAATGGCTGCCTTAATTGTTTTCTATCTTCGATTGTCAGATATTGCTTTTGCCTTATTTCCCCATGAATAGTTATGAACCTCCAATGTTTGCATCTTTCAAAGTGCATAATACATATTATAGTGTTGAATTTAGATTCTGGTAAAGAGAAACATAAATTTTCAGTTCACAGCAGAAACGGCCCCCACAAGGAGCGACAGTATAGCTTACAAATTCAACTTTCTTGTGAGAAAAAGAGAGACCAAAGTAAACTTATGAACATGTAAAAAATCAATAATGAATCAGAATGTTCTTCAAGCAAAGCGAATTCTTGAGTTTCCTTTGCTATCTGAAAATGTAATCTGCCGTTGTTTAAATTATTTACAATTTCTTTTAATGTAAAAATATGTCTAAAGCATGTATTATCTACAAGATATCGTTCTAAGTACTATATAAATCTTGACTCGTAAATACAATAGCCCTATTATCATTTTTAAATGCTTGGGAAAACTAATGACCAAATGATATGGGGAAACATTTTATTCTCTCTATACTAGCAAACAGAGAAGGCAACAATGAAAGGAACGTAGTACATTTAAATATTGTTTTACTTGCTTGCTGAGGGTCTCTGCATCCTGGTGGGTGGAGGGATGCCTTTTGCTGGGGAGTTTCCTGGGCCTACTACAGTCCAAGTTCATAATCTCTTCCTGAGAGACCCCAGGGCTCCCCTACAGGGTGGGACTTTTCTGGGGAATAGACACACTACTCAGAAGCACCAAAACTGGCTTTTCAACAGGCTCCTGGGTTTTGAGGGGGAGACTTTACCATGGCTGGCTCACATGGCCCCAATTCGGGACTGATTATCTTATTTTTCAAAACTTATTTATTTTTTAGAAAGGCCTCATTTTAAATGGAAATTAATAATAACCTTTTGGAAATTCAGCTGCAGAATAGAATTTAAGCAAATTGAAATATTTCTGGGAAACCCTTCCATACCAGCTGCATAATATTTCTCTGTAGAATTAGGACCTCTCGTCAACTTTCTAATTACCTACATCTCAATGAGTCCATCATTTCTGGGTCATATTTCTCTTTAGGAAGATAATTATAAATTTATGTTTATTGACTATATCTCTTAATAGTATTTGGATCAAGATCGAAAAAATAAATCTAAACCTTAGCTCCTAATTATAACGTGGCATTAATCAGTGTTTAAAACTCTTATTTAATCCCAAGATCATTCAGAAAACACGCTTAGGGTGGAGTTTGGAGCCCAGTGGGGAGTAAGTACATATTTGATGCACTGGAGATGTTCTCTATTTAAGATTGTTTTTCTGGACAACCTATGCTTTTAACCAAAAATTGACACTTCTACTTAGTCATAAAGCAAACAAAATGGTAGATTCTGGTTCATCATTTATATAGATAGTGTCCCCTTATCTGTGGGGGACACGTACCCAGACCCCCAGTGAATGCCTGAAACCGTGGATAGTGTCAGACCCCCAAATATTTTTTCCTATCCATGCATATCTGTGATAAAGTTTAATTTATAAATTAGGCACACTAAGAGATTAACAATAATAACTAATAACAAAATGGAAAAATTAGAATAATATACTGTAATAAAAGTTATGTAATGTGGTCTCTCTCTTTCTCTCTCATAACCAGTCTGATGTCCAAGATGGCTGCCAAGTGACTGGTGGACCTGGAGCATACGCAGCATGAAGATGCTGGACAAAGGGATGAGTTACATCCTGGCAGGATGGAGCGGGGAGGCAGAGATTTCATCAAGCTACTCAGGCAGGCAATTTAAAACGTATGCATTTCTTATTTCTGGATTTTCCATTTAGTATTTTCGGACTGAGGTTAATCACAGGTAACTGAAACTGGGAAAACAGAAACCGTGGGTAAGGGGCAACTACTAAATGTCATATACCAGGCTGTTTCATATTCAGTAGGTTGCAGTTCTGGTTCCCTCTAGAAGCTATGGTTGGACCTTGTGACATAGGTCAGCGTAGGGGTGAGGGCACATGAGTGGATTGGGCGCATCCCTTCCATCCTGCCCTTTGCCCAATCCATGCTGAGATACTCACACTGCTCTCATAGGTGGACCGCTTTGTTTATCTTCATAAGTTTAGATTTGAACTTAAAATACCAATTTTATCAGCAAATATTAAAACTCCGACATTATATTCCAGGCTGGTGGCTTGAATTTTCCTCATGATGTTTTGTTGTTACATTTGTTCATTTGGCTTTAAAATATCCCTCTATTAAATTAGTAAAAGCGATGATTACCCGAAATGACAAAAATATTTTCAGATTCATTCATCAGAGGTTGACCAGATAGAAGCCTTGAGGTAGAAATTATTTTGGTTCATTCAATATGAACTCTCTTAAAATAAATTCCTTATGCCGGTACAGACTAGCCTCCAAGCAATAAGCTAGTCCTTTTTGGTTAAGATCAAATCTCTTAAAATGGTTCAAAAAAAGGAAAATAAGATGAAAACGGTACCTTAATTTTAGACTTTAAAGTGAAATTTGATTGTTTTGGAATTAACTTTAGGTCATTTCGAACAATAAAAAAGCATGGTTTATAGCCAAAAGATTTCTTTGTGTTGCTTTATGGATCAGGCAAATAAAAAGACGATTAAAAAAGCATTTTGCAGGATGGCCAATCTGGTTTTTTTTGGCCATGTCAAAAGACTTGTGAAATAATACAGCTGAATATCCAGTAACTGATTATTATGGTACTGAAATACAGCACAGAGTAGTGCAAGCCACAAAGACATGGTCAGATATTTGTATTTTTTTACATTCTTCTTTGGCCAGTCATGTTAACTAAAGGATACACTTTTCTCATTATTAAAGAATAACCCACATAAATACAGTCAATACTTATAAAATTTTGTTTTCTTGGGGAAAAATTTAGTAACATCTTGACCAAGATTAATATGCAAGATAGCAAACATAGTTATTAAAGGAACTTTCTTTTTTGTATTTTATACACCTGGAAATAGCATTGAGCTTTGACCAGGGTGCTCCTTTATCCCTGGAAATCGTTTTATTTTTTATGATTTTATTGTGTAAAAACCAAAATAAAATCACATCCATAATCTACCTAATAGTTAGTCATAATAAGGAACCTCTGTTTTTGCCACGAAATACACAAAGTGTTTATAATTACTCCTCTTTAGAGTTTGGCATTGCTACATAATCAAAATAGGGAAGAAAAAGCATGGTGTCTTCCCATCACGGTGAACAAGTATATAAAATTTCAGAAAAATATCTTTTGCAATTTACATTTGACTAACAGACAACCTAGTATGAACAAATCTGGCTCAAATCTTAGAAATACACATATCAAAATGCAAGAATACATCTTCAAATCAAAGCAGCCAAGAAAAATAATGTTTGAAGTAGTCCTATATTTTTGATTAGTAAAAATACAAAACTATGAAGATTTCAAGATACTAACATATTGTACCTTGAAAAGCAGCAACTATCATAAGATGTGCCAACCTTAGAAAAAAATGTCCACTTCTTCCCTTCTCTTTTCATAGGCTGTAAAAATGTACTCTCTACGAGTTACATAGAGAGAAAGGCATTAACAACAATTCGGATCCCTAGATTGAGAAAGGGCAGGAGATACAGAATATATTCTACTGTCCCTGTGCCGGACTTGTTTGAATGAAGTAGTGACACTCTGACTGCTAACCTGTTATTGAATTGGATGGGAAAGAAAACAAAACAAAACACTAAGGCAGTTGCTACATTGTAAAGTTTTACAATCTCTTTTAGAGGAGATTCCTCCGACATATCTATTAATGTTTCTAGCTTTCAAAATTAAGAACTAAGATCATGTAAAAAAATCCAGCATCTGAATAAACTCTGGGTTCCCCTAGCCCCCTCCTGTTTTTGCATGAAGTTAAGGAAGAATTGTTGCTAGTCAGAAATAGTCTGTTTTCATGTGTGTATAGAGGACAGAGGGCAGAATAAGAATTACATCAACCAAGAAGGTGGTATTGCTCTTTCTAGAAGGAAGTGTGCCAGAATATCAAAGGACAAGGAGAGCCTTAATCAGATTTCTGGGTGTTTACACCTAAGCACTTTTCTTGCCACTCCTGTCTTTCACAGTCTGCACTCAGGGTTGCCAGAGGGAGAGAGGGTAGGGTGGGGGTGAGGAATCGGGAGGGATCTTCAGGTAGGTGCCATTTGTCAGAATCTTTTAACTAAAGAGTTTGGAGTTGGATCTTTTAAGAAACATTTCCTTTCCTGGATAGGTCTTATTTTCCACTCTTTCATTCCTGAAATGTTATACATGGAGTTTAATACATCCTTTGAAATGGCCTCTACCCCTCAATGTAATAATTTGGCTTGTCTGTCAGGCGTTCACCCTGCTGGATTTTCTGCAGGTGGGCACCCAGCCATCATCGGAGTGGTGACTGCTGTGGCCTTGTCTCCCAGCATTTTTGCTGAAAGGCTCTTGAGTCCAGACATTTAGCGGGGGGCTGGGGATGAGGGTGATGGGGGCGGGGGGTCACCAGTCAGTTCCACAGGGCTTGCTCTCCTTTGATCAACTAGCCCTACAACTTGAAACTTTCATCATCAACATCATCACGACTTTGTTGAGAGACTCTACCATGCTTATGTGGAGATCAAAGGGGCAAGATACTGAAGCTAGCCCGAACGACCTACAATGACAACGTAATGTTACTTCTTCCAGTTTAGGGGACTTGGTGAAAGAAGTATATTGTATTGCTGTCTGCTGAGCTGTACCAAGCCAACGTGAAACCTACTTGAAAACGATTTGAGGGGCCCTAAAACGGAAGCTGACAAATGCTCTCCTAAAAAGTAAGTTCTCCACTCAAATACACGCACATCTAAAATACCCATATCACTAATTAAGCCATACTTTGGGATTACCAGAACAGATGGACACAGTATATCTCACGTGAAAAGCTGGGTTCGACCAACTTCCTTAAGTCATTTGGACACTTTTTTCTTTTAATCAAAGCATTGATTTTTGCCCTTGTATATTATTTAGTTGTCTTCAGTCAACATAATGGCAGCAAATGGTGAAAATGTGCTGGCTCGAAACATTAGACCATTTAGAAAATAATAATTGTGTAAACATAGATGCAGTGGTGGGTACTTTCTGCTATGAGGATTTCTGCTGAGAGCTCTGGGACTTTGTATGTTGGGGCATCTGTGCCTTCTAAGGAAAACAAACTGATAAGTCCACAACTTTAAACATCCTGTTCTGTCTCGAATATTAAACATATGCTCAAAGGGGGGTGGGGGGAAACACACATGAAAGCAAGACAACCAATATAGAACTGTCACTGTGCACTTACAGGCACAGAGAGAAGGCTAGGAGTGACAAGGTGGGGGGCAGCTGCATGGGACCTTTCCCGTTTGGAAAACTGGACAAGAATGGAGAAGCAGAGTCGCTGCACTGGAGTGCTTGCTGCAGTAAAACCCCCTATGCAAGTTGTATTCTCAAATTAGTGACGTTAACCTGGAAAAGTAAGCTTGTATAATATACAGCAAGGCATGGCAATCAAACGCAGCTTAAAAGTCATCCAGAATGCGAAGCACACCATTACATTCACGGCTGAGTATTCAGCGCCCTGTGCTGAGTACGATTCAAAACACTTTCTATCGGTGGGAGAATGATCTAGGCCTCGGTTCTATCTCAAAAAGCGCCTTGTGTAAAATTTTGTGATGTGATCGAACTCTGGCTTTATTAGATTCTCGCTTCCGCTACTGTTCTGTAGTCCGCTTAGAAAAAATTGTGTGGGGAAATAAATTTTGACTTATTAATTAAAAAATACAAAAGAGAGGAAATATTTGGTGCTTCCGGCATTCATTGTGCAGTTAGCTGTGGTGATGGAGTATATGGCTTAGTAAATTGGAATAGCCACTGAAGAACCTATTTCTGTTTCTGTCATTTTTATACACAAGTTTTTTTGGAGTTAAGTAGGTTTCTACGTGAAACTTTATGGAAGAATTTTGGTTTCAATAAGAATCCAGAGGACTCTACCCTCTAAAGGTTCTAAATTGCAATTAAGCCCTTTTCACAAGTTATTCATCCAGCTTACCTTTGAATTGTGAAGTAAAAGTGTCCTAAAGAAAACTGGAAATCTACTAATTGTGTCAGTGAGGCAGATGCTGATAAATATTATCAGAAGTTATAGTAACAATGATTTTCTCCTTTCTTGAACCAAACTGTTTACATTTCAATCCTTCAGTTTTTATAATCACAGGCTTCAGTTTCATTGATTCATTTCCTATTTGAATATGTATGGCATACTCCAATATTTGCTCATAAGATTCTAGAGTTTATATACTTGACTTATTTTCATGTGTTGCTTTGAGTTCAATAAGGAATCCACGATAAGTTTGCTAATAATTATGAAGTATTTCATTTAGAAGGTATGTAAAATTTCTATCCAAAAAAATGATTCTCTTGCTTAATACCTCCACCTGTCATCCTTTCTGTCACCATAGCTGGCTTTACTGGGAGCACCAAGAACAGACTGTATAGACAGACCCAAGCACCAAGAAAGTAGATTCTTCTTTCTTCACAGTTCTTCAATACAGATCTTAATATGATGGTGCAGGGCCAGCTGCGTGAGAAAAGATCATGCTTACCGTTGAGAAAAGTGGTGAGGATAACTTCCCTTTCCTGACCTCAGTAATGGACTTTTGTCTATAGAGATGCCCTCCTGTGATCTCAGGTTAAGATGAGGCTATCTCTGGAATGGGTAAATGCAAAGTACTAACAATCATTTATTTCTTAGTGTGAATAAATTGATTATATTCTTGTGGGCATAGGTGACAAGAGGTTACCCCAAGTAGGGTCACCCCAAAACGGTCCTCCTAGGGGCTAGTTACTCTTTCCATCCCCAATAGTAAGTGGCTCTTGAGTTCATATATTCTACTTTCTTTCATTTTCTACAATTCTCAGTACCAGGGGCAAATTTCTACGTGAAAGACCCTGAAGAAATACATGGTGACATTTTCTTAGGTATGTCTCTTTAAAGTAGAATTAAAGATGAATTTCCTATCTTTGATCATTACCATTAACATTCTTCTAATAAGCACATTAAAAGCTCCATCCCTTAGCAATTCCATTCGTAGGAAGATCTTATGGGCTTTTGCTATTTTTTCTTTCCATTAATCATTTATTTTGTTGGTTCTTTGATCCTGTTTCTCTTTCAGGTATCTGAATAGATGAGGCCAGACTGCATGGCATAAACCTTCTGGGCTTGTCTGATACATTGGTATGGTTGCTCCCTGTGCCTTCAGAATTGCCGGTACAAAACCAGGGTGTTTGCATTTTTTGTTTCCTGAGTCATTTTATCGAGTCGTTCAGATCAGCTTATAAAAAGTTGATTTTTCAAATATGCTTATCTTAACGACAACTTTTCTGTGTAGATGATCTTTCATGCTATCATTTTAATCAGCAGAACCCTTGAAACAGAATAATATTTTAGAACATGTAAAGTTAAAGAGCTAAAAATACTATAATGATTGACAGCATGTGTATCATATACATGTATAACTTACACATCTTTATATATATGTCTTCCACATTTTATATATGAAGATACATGTACATACACATATGTAAGAAAAGAATAGATTCTTAGTTTTGAAAGTGCTATGATTTATGCAGTCCTTTTCTAAAAGGAAGGCAAACAAAGAGTCCCTATAAGAAACAGAAATAGCTGCCTGAAAATAAATACTTGGCAGGAGATGAGCAGGTGCAGTGAAGTGGCTTCTCAGCTGAAAGCGAAAATAAATAGAGGAAATGATACTGCAAACGCATGTGATATTGAACAGGTTCACAGTACAGCTCTGAGCTGCCGTTCTTCTGGAGGTATAATGGATTGGCTGAGCCAAGAATACATTGAGTTTTATCTACATGTCTACAGAAACTATTTCAGGTGGAGAGCTAAATCCTCTGACACATATTTTTAGCTTGAGGCTGAAATCTAAATTTTACCATAAAAACATTTTTCATACAACTATGCCCAAGGATAATTTTGTTGGAATCAATGCCCAATGTCCTCTGAGAATAATGTCCGCTTAAGTCAAACTCCTCATTTCTCTCTTCTGATGCTGACTGAAACGTGGGAGATCTCTTTCGTTTTCTCTTTCTGCCTCTCGCACACATAAACATTATGTGCCTGTCAATCAACGGAGCTGCTGCCTGGCATCGCTCTACCACCAGAAATAATGTCTGGGTTTACAGATTACTGTTGCTTATGGCCTTGCCTTCATGTTGTCAAGTAAGTGAACAGAAAGAGGCTGAGTCATTTCTGCTCCGCCAGAAATGGGTAGTTGATAGATAGTTGCTGCCTGAACGAATGTTCTAGCTTGTGAAATTCCTGGCTAGATTCACTCTGTGACTGTCTGCTTTGCACATGGGCAGGATCCTGGTTTCTCCCACTTTCTCTTTCAGAGGTGACCAAACAAGGCTTAAAGAGATATCTTTATATCTTTACCAAACAAGGCTTAAAGAGATATCTTTATATTCTTGAGTTTGGAAAACATGATATTTATATGGGGGGAGGTATACCGGGGTGGGAGACTCTGGCTAGAGTCATACCCACACTAAGTGTATTACCTATGCATGCTGGCTTTGCAGTGTGTTTCATTATTATTTGTATAGTCACAGTGACATTACGAAAGGTATTGAATGATAGTGATGGTCTTCCAATGGGTTTCATATCCTTTACTCTTTTCCAGTTCTAATCCATTCTGGATGGATCTGTCTTAGAACATACCTGTCATCCACCCGCTCCCTTACTCAACATTTACATTGCTTTGCCCATTGCCTGCTGAATTCAGAACAAACTTCTTGCCTATCCACATAAGGCTGGCCTTACTGGGGTTCGACACAATTCTCAACCCTTTTAGCTATTACTTCGCATGATGTGGCCTAACTTCCAGAAAACTGGACTATTCACTGTTTCCTGGAGTATGATTTAAACTCTCCTCAACCCAAGTTGTACCCTCTTCCTTTGTGTGAATATATGTTGTTGTTGTTTTAAAATCTTTTCAGGCCTGACTCAAATACTGTCTTCTTCATGAGCTACCTCCTGGGTTCATCAACATATGATATATGCCTCATTGAAACCATTACAACACTTTCCATCTTAATTAAGGCCTTTATTTATCTTCCTACTTATTAGGCTGTAAGCTCCGTGATGATTGGTACCCATTACCTTGCTCACAACTATTTTCCTAGCATCTTATAAAAGTGCCTCATATTTAAGAGGTATTCAATAAGTATTTGCTGAATTAATAAATGGAATGAATAAAGGCTTTAGATTTGGCTTCTTGGAATTTTCCTTTTTATCTCTTACAAGCTCATTGACTGCATGGAAGCCTCTAATATATACTCATCGAATTTAGAAGACCCTCAATATATTTGCTTATTTAGGAAAAATTGCATTTTCTCATTACAGTTTATAAAGCATTTTTAGGTATATTATCTTTCTTTAGACTTAATGCCTTATGGTGGGCAAGTTAGGTATTTTTCCATTTTCAGGTTGAGTTACTAAGGCCTACGGAGAAATAGTACATAGCGGCCCTGGGATAGAACGGCTGGTCTTCTGATGTTTGTCAACAACAACAGATGTGTGAGAAAGCTGTCCAGGTAATCTGCATTTCAAAGGGTCAGAGGAGGAGGGAAGCGGTAGGAGTTAGTCTCCTTAGCCTTGCAGGCCTTTGGGCTGGAGAACTGGGAGCATATTTGGCTTCAGATTGAGTAAAACCAGGATATGCATATTGGCTTAAAGGTCATTATCTTTACACTGTGGGGGGATTCTTCCATCCCATCACTGGAACTATGAGATGGGTAATTTTAGAATCTATTTTACCTACTCCAGGCTCTCAGGATGCATCAATAGTTTATCTCCCATCCTTGGAGTAGGTCTCTTCAGTAAAGAATGGTGACAGCAATTTTAGTATCATGTGTCCTCTTAGCTAAACTCT
>NW_011888875.1:506137-512415 GCF_000151845.1 Pteropus vampyrus
CCAGAAATGGGTAGTTGATAGATAGTTGCTGCCTGAACGAATGTTCTAGCTTGTGAAATTCCTGGCTAGATTCACTCTGTGACTGTCTGCTTTGCACATGGGCAGGATCCTGGTTTCTCCCACTTTCTCTTTCAGAGGTGACCAAACAAGGCTTAAAGAGATATCTTTATATCTTTACCAAACAAGGCTTAAAGAGATATCTTTATATTCTTGAGTTTGGAAAACATGATATTTATATGGGGGGAGGTATACCGGGGTGGGAGACTCTGGCTAGAGTCATACCCACACTAAGTGTATTACCTATGCATGCTGGCTTTGCAGTGTGTTTCATTATTATTTGTATAGTCACAGTGACATTACGAAAGGTATTGAATGATAGTGATGGTCTTCCAATGGGTTTCATATCCTTTACTCTTTTCCAGTTCTAATCCATTCTGGATGGATCTGTCTTAGAACATACCTGTCATCCACCCGCTCCCTTACTCAACATTTACATTGCTTTGCCCATTGCCTGCTGAATTCAGAACAAACTTCTTGCCTATCCACATAAGGCTGGCCTTACTGGGGTTCGACACAATTCTCAACCCTTTTAGCTATTACTTCGCATGATGTGGCCTAACTTCCAGAAAACTGGACTATTCACTGTTTCCTGGAGTATGATTTAAACTCTCCTCAACCCAAGTTGTACCCTCTTCCTTTGTGTGAATATATGTTGTTGTTGTTTTAAAATCTTTTCAGGCCTGACTCAAATACTGTCTTCTTCATGAGCTACCTCCTGGGTTCATCAACATATGATATATGCCTCATTGAAACCATTACAACACTTTCCATCTTAATTAAGGCCTTTATTTATCTTCCTACTTATTAGGCTGTAAGCTCCGTGATGATTGGTACCCATTACCTTGCTCACAACTATTTTCCTAGCATCTTATAAAAGTGCCTCATATTTAAGAGGTATTCAATAAGTATTTGCTGAATTAATAAATGGAATGAATAAAGGCTTTAGATTTGGCTTCTTGGAATTTTCCTTTTTATCTCTTACAAGCTCATTGACTGCATGGAAGCCTCTAATATATACTCATCGAATTTAGAAGACCCTCAATATATTTGCTTATTTAGGAAAAATTGCATTTTCTCATTACAGTTTATAAAGCATTTTTAGGTATATTATCTTTCTTTAGACTTAATGCCTTATGGTGGGCAAGTTAGGTATTTTTCCATTTTCAGGTTGAGTTACTAAGGCCTACGGAGAAATAGTACATAGCGGCCCTGGGATAGAACGGCTGGTCTTCTGATGTTTGTCAACAACAACAGATGTGTGAGAAAGCTGTCCAGGTAATCTGCATTTCAAAGGGTCAGAGGAGGAGGGAAGCGGTAGGAGTTAGTCTCCTTAGCCTTGCAGGCCTTTGGGCTGGAGAACTGGGAGCATATTTGGCTTCAGATTGAGTAAAACCAGGATATGCATATTGGCTTAAAGGTCATTATCTTTACACTGTGGGGGGATTCTTCCATCCCATCACTGGAACTATGAGATGGGTAATTTTAGAATCTATTTTACCTACTCCAGGCTCTCAGGATGCATCAATAGTTTATCTCCCATCCTTGGAGTAGGTCTCTTCAGTAAAGAATGGTGACAGCAATTTTAGTATCATGTGTCCTCTTAGCTAAACTCTTACTTTTCTGCAAAACATTTAAGGTCAAAATAGATACTCCATTATTAAAGGGTGATCCACTCACCTGACCCTGAGCTTGGTGCTCTAAAACACAACTTTACAATTGGCTTTGAGCTTAACAATATTTTTAAAAATGCCCTAAGTGTTCAGAATGAGATGATCGCTCCTACAGACAATGGGATTTAAGGGATCAGAGATGTCGAAGTGATAATGTTTGCAAATGAAACATCCAATAAAATGCAATGCATCCAGCTTATTAGAGCACCTTCCTACTTATTACAATTTAATTTCACTTTTTTTTTTTTCCGGAAAATTTTGAAGGATTTTCAAGGGTTTTATAAAGCTTTCTGTAAGAGTTTCAATTATGCCCCAAACTATATATTTTATGCGAAGCATGACACTTGGTTTCCTTGCCTTCGAAATTAACTAAATATTTTTTCTTTATTTTAAATAGCTTTATAGAATTTCAATTATAGAAATAATATATGTTCAGTGCTAAAAATTCAGAAGATAGAGAATATCATAAAGAAGAAAGATGGTTAATCTCACAGGTTTTGATGTATAACTTTCTGAGCATAGGTAGGTGGACTGAAAGTAGAACAGATAGGAAAAACACATTTTGGAATGTTGATAGTTTTGACCTGTTTATTGAAACATACACATGCTTTGATCTTCAGAGTTTGGCAATTCATTTTACAATAATGAATGATTCAATACCTGAAACTTCATACAGAGAAATCCAAATTCTTAAAAATTGCCATTGAACTGTTTAGAAGGCTTATTTTCTCTTCCATGAAGAAACCTGCTATCACCTGTTAAAAAATGAACATCTACTCTGTCCAATTCTAATAACAAAAAATTTTTAAAAATTGATTTAAGTTTCTCCTTGTGACCAATGGCACAATTAGAATTGAGTTGAGGTGCAGCGGTTGAGCAGAATCCAGGTGTGCTTTTCTGTGAATCTACCTTTGTGTGAGGATTAATGACAATCAAAACTTTACCCCATAAATATTGTGTTAAGACATAATGTACTCACTGGAAATGTGGCAGAATCTTTTCTCCTTCGAAGGAATCTTTTTAGGTAACTCCCATAGCCTTTAGATAAAAATCTCATCTAAATCATAAACAGAATGCACTACAGAAAATACAATTTCATATATAAGACAGCACGTCTTCACAATCAATCAATAACCTCTCCATAGTTCTTATAAAATTTATGATATCTGTCACTGATATTTACTATCTGTGCTCCTGCCAGCAGGTGCTTAGGTAAGACTCATATTTCAATTCGCCCTGGAATGAAAATGTTATCAAGGCTTATTTTTGTTGTTCGAATATTCTCTATGAGCTGTGTTACAACAACTGACCAGAGAGTCCAGAAGTCCATCTGACACATCTGTTATAGTGACTGATATTGGACAAACTCTATCAGCCTGGAGAAAAACAAACATCTAGCCTTCCCAAATGTTGATGCGATTTCTCTACAGCCCAATCTGAGAGACTGGACTCTTGCCCAAATGTTAGCTTGATCATTTTCTTCAATGCAAAGTAAAGTGTAGAGAAATAATTTAATCCATTCCATAGCATTATGTGATTAAATATAATTTCTAAAATAAAATATTGACGAATTATTTTGATCATGATTAGATAACTCCATTTCAACCAGTTGACTAATTTTGGCCCAATGCTGCATTAGAAATATTTTTTTAAATTGTCTAGTATCATTATTGTTCAACTGGACCCTGTAGACAAAGGCACAGTCAGGATTAAAACAAAAATAATTAAATCAAGGCCATGCTTTTATGCAGTAGGTTAACTCAAATTCAACAGGTTACTCACCGTTGTCACTTTTTTCATTGTATGCCAATTACTCTATTCAGATTAGTTTAGATGGTGAGTTCGTTGACCCCATTGGAAGTCATTTATACCATCCCCAAGTATGACGCTTACTTCTGTTATTAAAATGGAGACACATTAATTTGGACCTTTTTTATTTCATTATTTCATAGCATCCTTTGAAAGAGATGTTGGAAGAGACTTTGTTCGTGTTAGATAATAAACAATATCTGTCCATGTCTTACGTCTCCCCTACTGGGGACATTGTGCTTGTGGGAGAGCACTGCTTTGGGATCAGACACACTGATTATCGTCCTCCTTTCCCCAGCTGAGGGATCTCGTGAAATTTACCTTTAGCTCTCTCAGTCTCGATTTCTTAATCTGTAAAATGAGGAAAGTAGTTACCTCATAGCATCATTATGAAATCAAAATGGAAAACGAATAACGTAGGTTATACACTGAGTAGAATCTAGAGCTAAGGAATTGTCTGAATGCATGCCTTGCCCATGATAGCTACTTAGTAAATGTCTCTAAGATAATGAAAACATCACGATAGGTTTTCAAATGTAACGAGATGGCAAACCCGAAGAACTGTGGAGTCAGTCTCTCAACGCTTCTCATGACCTCTGCTGCTCCCACCTTACTTCAAACTACTGCAGTCTCCCATCTGGTCTGCTTAACCTCTGAGTGATGCGGCCATTTCCATTCTGGCTGCTTAGGACCTGTTTCCCACACAGCAGCCACAGGCCTCCTCTGCTCAGAACTCCGCACCAGCATGTCCATCTCACTTCTCTTAAAATCAGGGGCCAAGTCCTTGTAAAGCGCACATGGTCCCATAGTATCCGGCCCCGATCACCTCAGTGACTCAGTTTCCTACAAGGTGTCCATTTGCTTCCTGAGTGCCCATCCTGGAGACCCCCTGCTGTCCCTAGAGTGTGCCAAGAACCTCCTTGGACCTTCTTGCTGCTGCCTGGAGTGCTGTCCCCAGAACATGGCATGGCTCACTCCATTTGCTTCCTTCCCCTGACGCTTCTCTGTGCCCATGTCTCTGTGTGGCAGGAGGCTGGCCTCCAAGAATTGCTTGATCCAGGCTCCCTTGTCTGGTGGCTTCTGGCAGGGCAGGGTGACAGGAGGCAGGAGAGCAGGAAGAGGCGGGGAGAACGGTCTCCTCCTGGAAGCATCTGTCCTCTCCCTTCTGAGGATTTGGGCAGTGGCAGAGGTCCTTTACCTCTAGCCCCCTCTGCTGTGGAGCAGCCCCCTCCTTTGGTTACAGCTCTTGCTCAGTTCTAATATCGCCACCCGCTCCCTCTGTCCCTTCAGGAATGTGGGTTAAAATGGTTTCGCTCTGCAGCTAGTCCCTGGATAATCACCGTGCCTTCCCCTTAATCCTGCCTCCCTTAGTGTAAATAGTACCTTGACTCAACTTCCTTCAATTATTCCTCATGTCATCTGTTCCAGCTCATAGGTCACTTCCTTAGGAAGCCTTCCGTGATAACCTCTTTTAAACAAAAATCCTCTCATTTCTTCACTTGATTTGACCTGGAAGGCCAAGAAGTGAATCCTCTCACTTCTTTATCACCTCTTACCTCTGTGGCACTTACACCATCTGACATATAATATATTTGTGTGTGTGTGTGTGTGTGTGTGTGTGTGTGTGTGTGTGTGTGTGTTAACTGTGTGCTTTCCTCTGCAGATTTTAAGCTCAAATGACTTCATCTTTCTTTTGTTTCTTGATGTGTCTCCAGCTCCTATAACAGAGTCAAGCTGACACAAAATAGGCACTTAATTAACATTTGTCAAGTGAATGGATTCTAAAATATAGAAAATTATATTAAAGATTTCTCTTTCTTTCCAAGATTTTAAACGGTAAATGCTGTGACTTAATATCAGCAGAAACTCTCTGACCCGTGCAGAGTAAAACTTAAGGGCAAGACGGAATATAAAGGCATTAAAAGTCTACTGTTTTGATCTTAAGGCTTATTATAGTAAAAGTAATTGGTATATCTCTGACCTGAGCAGGAACTTGAAGACACTTAAAAGATTTTACTTAAGTGCCATAAGTAGAATAGGGAAGTGATGAATTACTTAGTGTCATTGCAGGTTTTTTAAAACTACCTCATCTCAGTTGAAATATCCAAATTGCAATAGGTTATAGTAAAAGCAATACAAAAGGAAAAAAAAAAGGTAAATTATGCAGAGAAAAAACTAAGAATAATATGGCTATAATTAAGCTCGACTTCTCTCCCCACAGATATAGATTTTAGCATTTTTTAGATTCTTCTAATTGTATAGATTATCTTTGTTAATATATCATTATTCAAATAATTATATTTTATCTAAAATATTACCACCAAATTTATTCTAAGAAATTAGCTAATAAACCCTTGATCTCCTTCTGGATTTGTTTATAGTAAGTAGAGTTCACACACTGAAAGGAATTAATAAGCCAAAATTCTTGTCGAATTTCCATTTTCAGATTGTCTTCAGAGGAAATGAAGTTGAGCCCTGTCCACGTCCAGCCCTTTACTTGACAAAGCAGGGTGGAGCCTGAGCATCCTAAGAACCTTTGTCCATTACAAAGTCGCTGCTAAAAGGGATCTCCCTCAGGTTACGAGTGGTCCACCTTTCTCCAATCTCGCTTCTCAAACTGGCCTGGTTGCACTTTGGTTTGTTCTTCGATTTTGCAAGTCTTAGCCTTGGTTTTTATTCAGCTACTGAATCATCATGTATTTGTGGAAGGAAAGAATAAATGGACCCTGGAGACTGAAA
>NW_011888875.1:513405-522538 GCF_000151845.1 Pteropus vampyrus
TATTACCACCAAATTTATTCTAAGAAATTAGCTAATAAACCCTTGATCTCCTTCTGGATTTGTTTATAGTACGTAGAGTTCACACACTGAAAGGAAAGGTTAATAAGCCAAAATTCTTGTCGAATTTCCATTTTCAGATTGTCTTCAGAGGAAACGATGTTGAGCCCTGTCCATGTCCAGCCCTTTACTTGACAAAGCAGGGTGCAGCCTGAGCATCCTAAGAACCTTTGTCCATTACAAAGTCGCTGCTAAGAGGGATCTCCCTTAGGTTACGAGTGGTCCACCTTTCTCCAATCTCGCTTCTCAAATTGGCCTGGTTGCACTTTGGTTTGTTGTTCGATTTTGCAAGTCTTAGCCTTGGTTTTTATTCAGCTACTGAATCATCATGTATTTGTGGAAGGAAAGAATAAATGGACCCTGGAGACTGAAATGTGCAGAGCACCGAGCTGAGCACTTGCAGACATTCACAAACGCCGTTTTGTGTGCCGACTCTCAGGCCTGCCTGCGCGTTAAAACTACTTGGGGAGTTTTAAAACAGCACTGAGGCCTGGATCCTACCTCCTGAGATTGTGATTTAATTGGTCTGGGGTACATCAGTGGCACTCGTGGTTTTCAAAGCCCCTGGATGTTCTAATACGAGAGACGAATGGAGAACCACCGATCGAGAGAACCTGAACATCACTTGCGTATCTGTAATGCAGCTTTCAGCTGGTTCAGGTCATACGTAGCTTCTGCTGCTTTAACTCTAAAAACACCACAGGTACTCCTGTATTTTCCTTACTTTGGATCTTAAGGGAAATATCTATTCCTCAATGTTTTTCTAAGAAACACAGAGCTCTTGCTTTTCAATGAGGAAGGCAATCAGGAATCACTTACAAGCCTCCTGAAAAATCACACAAGGAGGAATCTTATCTTAATCCCAGGAACCTTATCTTAATTTTATCTGTTTGGGGTGCATTAAGAAGGATGGACGCTACTCCTTAAAGAATAAACTGGCCATTTTCATCTTCAACCACAAAAACCCAAAGGGAAAGCTTTCATTGGCTTGTCACCAGCTGTTGGTAAATTTCCGTGTTTAATACCAGTTATTGTCCCTGGGAGGGTATTAATGTCCTCTTTTCCTTGCTTTGCTATTCTACTTGTTTGTTGCGCTGGATTTGTCTGTCTGTGATGTAGAGAAAGCCACCCAGATATTCTCACAAGCACGAGCAAAGAAGCAGCTCTAAATGGTGGAGGGAGCTTTTGTGTTGCCTGAACTCTAGGCTGTAGGAAGATAAAAACCAATCTAGCCTTTTTTTTTTTTTTCCCATGAAATAGAGGGAAATTGGCACACAAGTGACAGAATGAACACTCAGAGTTAGGTGCAGAAGGTTATTTGTCTTGAACTTCATCTCCTTATAAAAATTTTTCCAAACTTGACCAAGTAGTTCTCTTAAGAACTCAATAGTTTAAAAATGTCACTGCACAAAGATTAAAATCATGGGTTGGGGGAGACTCGGTGGCTTCTGGAAGGTATTTCCATTAACATTTTTGGTGGAATTTATAAGTGGGTCACAATAATCACTTATGGGAATCTCTTTAAATTGGTCTCTGACTGTCCAGCCATGGGGGTTTTGATGGGTGAAAAGAGTTCTGGGACATCTAGAGCTTGTGGCACCTATATGACATCAGACACGAGGAGGCTCACCCGTAGAGTCTGGTGTCCGGGTGCCTGGAGGAACAGGTGGACACTCAGGGGAAGAACGCAGCAGCCAGTGCGGGACAAAGAATCCAGAATAAGTCAGTATTTGTTTTTCTTTTTTTTTTAACATTGGCTTTTCCTCCTCTCTCCATGGGAAAAGCACATATATATATTTAAAATAATTTCACAGACACTAACACACAGTCAATCCTCTTGAATTTATCAAAATAACCACATGCGATGCTGTCTAATTCCCACAAATGAGCTATATTATGCGTGATTATAAGTAGATCGCAGAGTGACAACCATCGCGGGAGGCAGAGTCAGTTTCATACTAAGTGCGTTCGGTAAGGGATTTATTAGCTTGCTATCTTCAGGGATACCCCTAAACAAAGCCTGGAAATGCACGTGGTCAATATTTATATTCGTTAGACATATCGAGATGGTTCGGAGCCATTTCCAACAACAGCTGTGCAAACGGTTGATGTTTTGGTACTTTCTCAGACTCGAATCTCCATTTGGCAATTCCTACATATGTCCAAACACTGAAAAACATTTTCACTTTTGATATGCAGGAGAATCCAATTTGGGATTTAAATGTCAAGCAAAAAGAATCGTCCATTCTCCTGCTTTCTGTTTCACACGATACTTTGTTTTCCTCCCTCATTCTCCTTTTCAGGGACAATGCGCACTGCCATGACTTCCCTTGGGAAATTCCCCAAGCAAGCTCCTTTGTGCTGTCATAAACATAAGGGGTGAGGCATTGGCTGGAAATGTAAACTTGGATCAAGCTTCCAAAACACAACAGAACAATTGGTGGTCTCGTCGGATCCAGCCCTTTAATTGGACAAAACCATAGCCTTGACTGGGCTGTACTGTTTATAAGGCTCATCCCCACATATAAACGATTTTTAAAAATTATGGGAGACCCACGTTTATAAATGCAAAGAGTCTTTGTTTAGAAAAAAAGCAATTTATCTGTCTCTCGAATTGTTAAGCTTTTTCTCTTTCCTCTTTCCAGCCTAAAAGCAAAACAGTTTGGCTTTGTAATGAAAGGTGAGCCACAGTGAATCTGCTCTGTGCAAAAAAAATCTCCATGGCACTTTAAATCGTTTTGGGGAGAGTGTAACTGTTAGATCGGCAGTGTTGTTTTGCGAGCTGTGACTCTTGGAAAATCTATGCTCGTGAGTCAGGCGCCGTGATGTACGTGGCACATGCACACGCACGGGCAAACACACATGCAGCCTCTAAAGTTTCATCGAATTTTACTAGGAAAGGATTTTCACCTTGGCTTTGTGTATACTACTTGTGCCCTGCTAAATAAGGGACGTGGAATATCCTTGGTTTATGGGGTGAAAAGCCCTATCGGTGGGATGGTCATCCATAAACCAGCATAATGAAGGAGCAAAGTCGGGATACCTGAAATTAGCCTCCATCTGAAGATAAAATATAACTTGGGTGATGTATTGAGGAATTTCCACTGGGACTGCCATTTGGAGAAAAAGAAACTAGCATACGTCGGAGAAAGAAAATGTCTTTGGGAGACAGGACTAACTTAGGCCTCTTCAGCTTAAAAAAGTCCCTCTGCCTAGTGTTATGGCCGCAGTGAGAAAGGAGCAAGGTCACCTGCTTTCCCTTGTGTGTGTTCTTACTGTAAAACCCACATGGCCTCACACATGGGTGCATATGAGTACATACATGCACGCGAACACACACGGACACGCGGAGCTCAAAATTATTTTTGATGGGTCCGTCAAGTGATTAGTATTAAAAGACACAGGGACACAAAGGTTCTAGGCTGCATTTAGGACAGGCTATGCAGCTGCTGGCTGAATAGTGGATTCCCTCTCGCTTCTTGCTCGCCTTCAGTAATTTACACACACACACACCTTTCTAAAAGTATGACTAATGATAACAGGGATTATTAACTTGCTCAGTCTAGTATAATACGATCATGGAAGTTGAATCAGGTCCTAGAAAGACAATGATTTGTGTATACTTTTTTAACATTTTGGAGGAAAGTCATCATGGGAATATTTCTTTGATCTTCTGCCTTTCATTTTGTCACCATCAAAGTGGAAACCAGTGATCGCGTGTGGCAGGTATCTTCTCACATGGGTCCCAACGATCTCACTTCCAGGCATTAACTTACCTATGTCACCATCTCCACTTGAGCGTGGACCGGATGTAGTTACATGCCTCTCAACAATGAAATTTGGAAAAGGTGATAAGATGTCACTTCTGAGGTTAGGTTAGAAAAGACTGTGACCTCCCCTTATACTTTCTCTCTCTTGCTCTCTCACTGGGTCATGCCAGATGCCACATGTGAGCTGCCCTATGGAAAAGTGAGGGGCAAGAAAATGCAGGAGGCCTCTAGCCAACAGCTTGTGAGGGACTGACTCTCAGTCTACCAGCCTGCAAGGAACTGCATCCTGCCAGCCACCACATAAGTGAGTGTGGAGTAAAATCCACTCGGTCAGGCTTCGAGAAGACTGTAGCGCAGTTGACACCTCTATTGCTATCATGTGGCGTAAGCAGGGCATACCTGGCCCACAGACACTGTGCGATAATAAGAACTGTTGATAAGCCACCAAATTTGGGGGTAATTTGTTACACAGCGATCGATAGCCAACACGCCATTCTAAAAACACTCTCCATCATTCATTGGTAGACGTTATTTTTTTTAAAAAGGTAAACCCGCACATACACAATTTATTACAAGTTCCCTTCCACTTTTGGGGGGGGGGGAGGGGAGTTGCTTTATCTTGAATCTCACCATTTTTCTTTCTCTAAAATAATCTGTTAAGTCAACTGTAATTAAAATGGTAAAAATGTTCCCAATGAAATAAGACTTTATATCAACTGAATTCCTTAGTCAGAAAATTATCTTTCCTCCAATAGCATCTGGAATTTGGTATTTTTAAACTATTTATATCAAATTCATTTGTAAGTTATGATTCTCCTTCTTAGCCTGGTTTTATTTGTTCATTGCAGTAACAACGTAATAGATAATCAAGATAAATGTAGTTAGTTGGATGGTGACTACCATCTTTTTGTACAAAGTTAATCTTCTAGCATTTATTAGGTAATTAACTACTTGACTCTGTATTATCCATTCTGGGGGACAGTTTGGTATTTATAAACAGATGATATTTACTTGGAATAGTCTCTCAAAAATAGGTAGGTCTTAGGATTTAATTAGTTTTAATTAGTTTCAAAGTTGCAGCCACATACTGCTGTTCTCTGCCACCCACTGAAAAATTGTTTCCAGATGTTCAACAAATGACTGACAGAAGTGGTAATTTGGCCAGCATTGATCTAAGACTTAAGGGAATATACCCAAGACCACGTCTTGGACTTGCTGCCAAAATCTTTCCAACAAAAAAGAATGCCTGTCCCACCACCTGTAAAGTGATAAGTGAGTTCACAATGCCCAGTCTGGGGTTATGAAATCCATTTCTGGAAACACAAAAAATTGTTACGCGTGTAACTTGTGATGAGAAAGCAACCTGTGGCAAACCTTGCTTGCTGGACAGCAGCTTTTCTACACTTGGGTTTAGAGACCATGGAGTATCTCATGATCGATTTTCGATAAGAGGGAGACAATTTGGTAGTACTTTCTCTTCTGGGAAAAACCAAAAACTAAACAAAAATAAATCAGACTTTAAAATTGCCCTGTCATGAATAAAGGACTTGGGAATATGCCTTCTTCTGAGTTCACTGCTCTGTCACAGTGGTCAGGCAGCATCTGTACCAAGACAGTCATTACGCCAACACTGAAAATGTAGATAAAAGAAAATCCTCATGTTTCCTACCTTACCTCAAAAGCTTGAAGAGTACACTCAAACACGTGAATGATAAATGGGAAAAGGATGGTTTTAATTACACTGAGGAAGTTTCCAACTGGTGAAATTTGGCCGCCATCTTGAAAGATGAGATCGGTTATCTAAGAGAGCACAGGCTAGGCCTTATTCTATTGATTTTTAAAAATGACTGGACTGACATATCAGGAAATCATTTAGTTTATACTCTATATTTTAGCAAAAATGTGCTATCTTATTTTTCAACATGAATTTCTGAGATAGGAGCTGTACTAGGCTTCCATAGAATTGCCTAGCCGCATGACCCCACACTCATGTTAGTACTGCTCTGCAAACTCAGGAGTTTCACCTCTGCTTTGCCTTAGGGATTTGACTGAAGAGGAAAAACCGTTCTGTGATTACAGAGTCAGGTCTTCTATTAGGGAACACGTTAAGAACAGGCTGACTTACTGCAATAAACGCCATTTGACTTCACAAGACTCATTGCTACCATCTCCTTTCTGGGAGCATTGATGTATTTCTGGTTCTGTATAATGACCTCTTCAGGTCTGAAATGTGGGTTTGCTAGAAATCTTGGCTGTTTATAAAGAATAGGGGAGATGGTTCGACTCTTGGTTACGAGAGCAGACATTTCCTGCCTCGTGTGACCATACCCCACACAAGTCAGGTGCTTAGGGAAAGTCCTACGTTCAGATAGCAGCTGGGACCGGGTCCCACAACGGTGCTTTGCACCACTGACACCTCAAGTGCAGGTATATTCCTCTCTGATGGGTCGCTGAGAACAGAAGCCCTAGATCACCTGAAGCGAGCACTTCCTGTCTTGTGGGATTTTATGGTCGGTAGGTGGGTCCACTTTCTCTACAAGGCCAAACAGAGGTATCCCTGGAATTGAAGTCTCAGTGAAGAGTTACGTGTAATTTGATAGAGACTTACACGCTCTCCGCAAAAAAGTGAAAGGATTAACAAAATGAACTTGCTCAAATTTAGAAACGACAATAACAACGAAGCCAGCAAAACAATAATATCATTGTTTTTTTAAAAGTGGTTTTTAGCTTACTCAGAACAACAGTGAATTTGGCCAAAGAAAAGACAACGGTTTGACAATGAATAACACTATTAAGTTACCTCTTGGCTGCCCTTGTGTAGGGGCTTCCATGCAAGAAAGTAGTGTGGTTTAGTGGGTAAGAATAACATTTTTGGAAACAGATTGCTTGGAAAATCACTTAATCTCTCTGTTGATCAGTTTTGTCCTCTGAGAAATGGGAACAGATTATAGTACCAGCCTCATAGGGTAGTAAGGCTTAAGTGAGCACACAATCGAGATAGGCAGAGGAGAGAATAAGTACTCGGTATATTATTTTTTATTATTAAATGAAAATATAAAACTTTCCTTGGCCTACATGATTGAGAATTTATTTTACTAAGCACATATTACAAACCGAGCTCTTTATATGTTAAGGAATATTGTTTTTCAAACTCTATGTTAAAGGACCAGTTTTTTTCTTTCCAATCCATTATAGGCCAAAACTTTTTCAAAATTAATAAAAATGAATTACAAGAAAAGTAAAATAAAAACGGGATAAAGATACATAGAACCTAAGCGTAAACTGCTTAACTTTGTCTTGATTTCTGTGCTTGTCTCTGCCATCTAGTCACACAGTTCGTAGAAGGGCACCTGTCTACAGACCCCACCCAGAGCAACCCTGCCTTTCTTTAGGACTGTTGTGCCGCTGTGCCTTTTTCTGTGCTGGAGAATCCCCCTCCTCCCGAGGTGGCACTTCTCTCTTACTCAGATGCACCCAGACTCGGAATGGAAGCTACGTCGGAGAAGAAGGGAGAGCACAGAGTCAAGTCCAGTAAATGGTGACGGCAACAGCAGCGCCCTCCACCTACAGAGCCAAGAGTAGCAGAGACTCTAGAAGCAGTCTGGGAGGTGGCTGTGGGCACAGTCCTTCAGCAGGCCAGCATCCTGCCATGACGGTGGTCCATTGCTCTGATGGGAAGCTCCCGAGCCTTGCTTTCAGGTTCTCCTGGAGAGTTAGCAATCTCCCTAACATCCTCTTAATGTGTTCTTTCTGCTGAAATTAGCTGGTAGATTTGTACTGCTTGAAACTAGGAACTAGAAGTAATTCACATATATTTAAAAGACAAAGTCAAGGAGATGGGCTGTCCCGGCATTCGGCATCTCATCCAGCATCTTATGGACTGTGGCCGTCCTGTGGCTGTTGACAGGCACAGTTTGGTATCCGTTTGCTGTTACTATCTGTGTTATGATTTCTCTAGTAACCCCAGCTCCACTGCCCTTATTTTTATCTTGTTCCCTATACTCATGTGTGTAGAGACACCTATCAGTTTAGTTCCAAAAGCAAGCTGAAAATCAATGAACGTTTTGTATTACAGTCTGACAAGTTGAAGTAAAGTGACCAGGAAGGAGGCCACACGTCACAGTTATGAAGGAAACTGGTGAATCAGCAGAGGTCTGGGTTTCTGCTTGCTTTCCTCAGAGTGGCCAGCTAGCCGACAGCAAGCTCATTTGGGAATGGGAGAGCGCAGGGCCACAGTTCTCGACTTTGACTGGGTATTAAAAGAACCCAAGTATCTTGAAAAATTATCTCTGTCTTGTCCCACTTCCTGGAGAGTCTGGTGCTCTAGAGAGTCATCGGTGGATAAGATCTGAACCTTAGGAACCTACCGGTTTCTGCACTTGAACCTCAAAGTAACGAACTTGCTTTACATCTTAAAATAAGAAACTATTATTCTGGGTCCGTGTTTGAAGCTTTCTGCTTTAAAGTCAGGTATATTTCTAGTCTAAATTCCACTTATTTTTGATTAATGGAAGCTTCTAATTCAGTTTCCTTAAAATAAGTAATTCTTTAAAATGAACAATTACAAAATCAAACTCAGGTAATACCTTTTGGAAAATATTTTTCACTATGTGATGATGCATAATGGTTTGCCAGAAGCAAACTAATTGTTCGGTTTGAGACAGAGAACCTTATTCACAGGAGATAGTTAATAAGTATTTTATGAACCAATGCCTAAAAGACTGAGAAGACAGAGAAGACATCCTAAATGTAAGTTCGTTCGGCAAACTTTCACATCCAAGAGCAGAGAATTTCAATATTTAATGTCTCTGTGAATATGCTTCTCTAGAGATCAATTAAACTTCTTAGATAACTGCATATTTCAACTACCTCTTTTCCAAATTCATAAACGCCACTTGTCTTGTCTTTGATCACATACCTAATTGGGACCAAAGCCATGTTGAACCCCAAACTTACAGCATCCCATTCCTATTGAAAAGCTGCCGTTAGATATCATATCACATCTGCAGCTGTTCACATTCACTTACATTTCTCTTTAGTAACGTGTAGACATTGTACTGAGTATCCAAAAGTTCCCCTACTATTCCATGATAATAATTTCACTATAAAAATAGAAAGATGTAAGGAACTGAAAGGGAGACTTTTGCTCAGTCACCTTAAAATAGTCAAAGAAAAATCAGAATAAAGTGAATAGTAATGGAGATATTACTTTCCTTCATGTTGCTTGTTAATTTATGTGAAGAGCTCATTTATATGTATTTCAATTCCATAGAAATTAAAGAGATGCAATTAGCAAAATACAAATG